>NW_007726229.1:385673-486468 GCF_000696425.1 Galeopterus variegatus | reverse complement strand
ACTGGCTGAGTGTGGTGCAGACCACACCGTGTGGAGGGGTGTGGACCCCCTTCCCGGGCAAAAAAAAAAAAAAAAAAAAAAAAAGAAAAGAAAAAAAAAGTTATATTGTGCAAACCCTAATCATAAGGAAGCCACAAAGTCTATATTAAAATAGATAAAATAAACTTTAGTACAAATATATTTCTAATGATTGTTCATAGCAATACAAACATATATTTATAAAGTATATGCAGCTTATAGCAAAGTTTCAAAACAAATGAAACAAAGACCAAGGATGTGAAATAAGAAACATATGAATCCATAATTATAGTTGGAGATTTCAACACTCTTGTTTGAGTAACCAGTTAGTAGGAAGACAGAAAATCACTAAGGAGACAGAATATCTGAACACTACTATCAAGCAACTTAGTTTAATTGGTGATTATGGAATATGGTACCCAACAGCAGCAGATTGCAAATTCTTTTCAAGTCTACACGGAACTTTCACTAAAACAGACCATATACTGAGCATAAGAGAACGCTCAATACCTTTAAAATGTCTGAAGTCATACAGAGTATGTTCTCTGACCACAAGGAATTTAAATTAAAAATAAGTAATGAAGAAGAAATTTCTTCACATATATATAAAAATCCGTAAATAGTTAGAAAAAATTACAAAGAAAATTAGGGAAACTTTTAACTGAGTAATAATGAAAACACAATATATTACTTTTTCCCATGCAGCCAAAGCAGTGTAAGCTTTCGATGTTATATTAAAAAAAGAAAAATATCTAAAATTAATGCCCCAAGGAAGGAAATAGTAAATAGAAAAAATCTATAAAACTGAAGGCTGGTTCTTCAACATAATTAATAAATTGATAATCTAGCCATACTAAGAAAAAAAAATAGAACAAAAATGGTCAACATCAGAAGTGAAAGAGGAGACATCAATCCAAATTCTACGGACATTAAAACAATAAATAGAGAATATTATGAGAAACTTTATGCCAATACATTTTGCAAGTTAGATGTAGTGAATGAATTCCAAAACTTGCATAATAATAAGTAAAAATAAAATCTAAATAGTCCTACATCTATTAATAAATTGAGTTAATAACTATCACAGCCTTAATGGCATGTCTGTGGTGACTTCTATCAAACATATATGGAAAAAAAATATCATTACTACCTAAATCTTTCAGAAAATAGAGGTGAAGGGAACACTTTCTAAACTTATTTTATGAGATCAAAATGATCCAATACAAAAACAAGACTAAGGTATTACAACAAGACAAACTCCCCCCCCAACCAAATAACCAAAAACTACAGAAAATATTTCTCATGAACATTAATCCAAAAAACAAACAAACAAACAAAAGCCCCCAAACCAAAGAAGATCCTTAGCAAAATATTAACAAATCAAACCCACCAATATATGAAAAAGGATAATACATAATGACAAGGTGGGATTTTTCTCAGCAATGCAAAATTGTTTAAACACCTGAAAATCAATAAATGTAATTCACTCTATTAATCAAAAAAGGAAAATTAAATTAAAAATATGATCATCTCAAGAAGTGCAAGAGAGCATTCTACAAAATAACCATTCATTAATAAAAACACTCAACAAACTACGAATAGAAGAAAACTTTCTCAACCTGTTGAAGAACACCTGTGAAAATCCTACAGGGAAGGTCTCCATCAATGCTGAAAGACTATGTACTTTCTTCCTAAAATTGAGGACAAGTCAAAGATGTCTGCTTTCACCATTTCTAGTTGGCATTATTGTAGATGTGCTAGTCAAGGTAATAATGTAAAAAAATAAATAAGTAAAAGACAAACAAATTTAACAGGAGGAAAAAATCTAGGAGGAAATAAAACTTTTTATTTACAGAGCATATGTATGAGTATGTGGAAAGTCTTACGGAATCTACAAAAAAGCTGCTAGAACTAATAACTGAATTTAGACAAGTTGCAGGATACAAGGTCAGCATACAAAAATCAATTTTATATTATAACTATATATATACAACAATCAATTGGAAAATGAATTAAAACATTCAAGGCTATTAAAAACATTAAATATTTGGGGACAAACTTTAAGAATCCTAAATACTGAAAACTACAATATACTACCAAAAGAAATTAAAGGTCTAAGTAAATGTAAAGATATGTTTATAAATTGGAAGACAACATTTTTAAGGTGGCAATTGTTCTACATTGGTATACGAACATGTACACACACACACACACACACACACACACACACACACGAGGGGTCTTCAAAAAGTTTGTGGAAAAATAGAATTAAAAGATGATATGAATCTTTCCGTGAACTTTTTGAAGACCCCACATGTGTCTTACACACACATATACAAACAAACAATCCCAGTTAGAAGAGATTTTCTCATTGGACTTTTATTTTTTGGTATAAATTAACAAGCAGTTTTTAAAATTTTTTTTAAAAACTACAAAAGCCTGAAATAGCTAAACCAATTAAAAAAAAAAGAAATTTGGGGGATGTACACTACCTGATTTCAAGACTTAATATAAACCCCAGAAATCAAGGCAGTGTGGTATTCATATTAGAATAGATATATAAAGTGTCTAAAAAAATATAGAAACACATATATGATCAAATGATCTTTAACTGGAGTGCCCAAGAAAACCCAATAAGGAAAGAATAGTCATTAAGAAAATGATATTGGAAAAGCTAGAAATACACATGGAAAAAGTGAACCAATATTTTTATGTCACATCTTACACAAAAATGAACTCAAAGAGAATTATAGACTTAAGTAAACACAAAACTAATAACTCTTCTAGAAGAAAATATAAGATAAAATATTTCTGATTGGTTCTTAGATAGAACAAAAAAAACATGAACCATCAAGACAAAAATTAATATATTGGACTTCATTATAATTAGCAAGTCCTTTCTTCCAAAGGTTGTTACAAAAATGAAAAGGCAAGCCACAGATTGTGAGAAAATATTTTCATTATATTCATTTGAGAATGGATTTATATGTAGAATATATAAAAAATTCTCTTTAAAAAATTTTTATTTTGTTTAATTTTATTTATTTTTAAAAATTTTTATTGAATCATAATTGATTATACATATTATGGGGGTTCAACATTGACATGTTGATCAAATCAATATTACTAGCATATATATTGCTACAAATCGTACTTATTCCTTATGCCTCTTGTCCAGTGTTTCCTCATCCCTGTCTCCCTCTCCCCTCCCTCCTCTAATTACCCTAGATTTCTTCTCTTCTTCTGAAAGATTAATGGTTATTCTGTTGATTTGTTTCCTAGATGATCTATCCAATACTGAGAGGTGTGTTCAGGTCCCCCAATATAATTGTAGAGGAGATGCTTCTTCTGTCACTCTGGAATGGGCTTTGTGGAGAGAGCCATCCGATTCTTTTCTCTGGTCTCTGCTGGTGACTCTCCTTGTGTCAATGCACTTCAGTGGCTGGTGGACCATCTGCATGGTGGCTGTGGCATCTAGCCAATTTCATAGCAGTCATGGTTATTGTGGTGGCTGTGATGGGACACACACATGGAGGTGATGTTTTTGGCATGCTCCTTGGCACTGGCAGTGTACCTGGTTATGGGAGGGGGGTCCAGTCCCTGGATCCATGTCCCAGGACCCTGGGTGGGCCCTGAGGCACTGGTGGTGTGCATGGGCTGGAACTAATTTTTTGTCCTTTTCTTACTTCTAAAATGGGGGAACTTCCTGTGGGGACCAGTACCTGAATTGTGTGGTTTAGCTAAATTGCTGCTTTGCTGCTGATTGCCTAGGGAAGTCTTTTTGTGCAGCTCAGGTTTTAATGGTTGACTTTATAGGTACTTCTGGCTCTCCAGAGACCTGGTGCACCTAGGTTGTATAGAAACTATGATCTGGGCCTGACTCTTTTCATCAAACTGCACCCCATGCAATTCCGTATTCCTTACCTGTCTCCTTTGAGTGGTCCTTCTCCAATTGGGGTGCTGTTCAGCTGTCCTTGCTGTGCCCCAATGTTCCCTTGGTGAACCTGTCTCCCACACTGCCTATGCTGCAAACACTTCCCATGGGACAGGCTGTGCACCGGTCCCTTGTGATGACTCACCAGCCTCTTAGCGGCTCCTTTTTTTTTCAGTTATTTTGGCTCCTTGCTCCTATGTGGGTCCATGGGAACTCTATTAGTGGTCTTGCTGGCCTGGGGGCCACCAACACCCTCTTTTCTCCTGTTGCCTCCAAGCCACTTTATTGAAAGGGCACAGCTGCAGCTTTTGCCGGCTCCTGCTCTGTGAGCTCAGCAGCTCCAACCTTAAAGTGGCCAAGGCACAAAATGGTGAGAATGGTGTTTTCTTTCTCTCATTGTGGCTTCTCTCACCTTCATACACTCCGTAGATCTCTCCTCCTCTTCCTGTGAGACTTAAGTAAAAGCTAAACCAATAACTCTTCTAGAAGAAAATACAATATAAAATATTTCTGATCTGCTCTTAGATAGGACACAAAACACATAAACCCTCAAGGACAAAAATTAATTTATTGGACTTTGTTATAATTAGCAAGTCTATTCTTCCAAAGGTTGTTACAAAAATGAAAAGGCAAGCCAGAGATTGTGAGAATGTATTTTCATTACATGCATGTGAGAATGGATTTATATGTAGAATATATAAAAAATTATTACAATTCAATAAGTCAAATAACTGAATATAAAATGTGCAGAAGATTTGAACAAATAGTTCACAAAAGAAGGTATACAAATGGTTGATGATCACATGTAAAGATGCTCGACATTATAAATAGTCAGGGAAATATAAATTAAAAGCACAATGACGTACCCACTTGAATAGCTAAAATTACAAAGACTGAAAAAGACAAAGTGTTGGTGAAATTGTGGAGCAACTGGAAACTCTCATACATTGCTGAGGGGAGTGTTAAATGTTACAACTACTTTAGTGAAGTATTTGACAGTTTCTTATAATGTTATACATCTACATTCTATGTGATCCAGCAACTCCACTCAAAGTTATTTACCCAAGAACAATTAAAAAAAAATATATCCACAAAAGGACTCATACAAGAAAAGGCTTGATAGCAACTTTATTTCTAATAGCCAAAAAAACTGGAAACAACCTCAATTTACATCAACAAGTGAATGGATAAACAAATTGTGAAATATCTCTATACAATGAAAATTAATCAACAAAGAAAAAGAATGATGTGTACAAGCAATAATATGGACCTATCCCCAAAATGCTATGATGAGTGAAAGGAAGTGAGATAAAAAAGCATACATACTGTATGATTCCATTTATGTGAAGTTCTATAACAGGCAAAGTTAATTTACAGTGACAGAGAGCAGATCAATGGTTGCCTGTGATTGGGCTGAGGGCAGGGTTGGGGAGGGGCTTAACTGCAAAGGTGAACAAAGGAACATTTTGGAGTAAAGGAAATAGTATATATCTTAATTGTAGTAGTGGTTACATTCGCCACTACTCATTGAAATATAAGTAGTAGATAATAATCAAATGGTTACATTTTGTTATTTGTATTTATAATGTAATAAAATTGATTTAAAAAAAGAATCATGGAGGTCTACTAGTTTAAGGTAAATCTACCCCCAGTAAATAATGATAAATTATTTCCTTTTTATAATGGTATCATTATATCTCTTCAAAATGTCCTTCTATTTTTTTCTAAACCACCAATCCAGATATTCTTAGATTCATTCAACTAATATTTATTGAACAAATACAATGTGCCACAAAATATACATAGGCTTTGTATATATAAAAGAAGCCAAATAAATGTATACATACCAATACTAGATTGAACAGTGTCCTCCCAAAATGTATGACTTCCTAAAACCTGTGAATGTGATCTTATTGGGAAATGGGGTCTTTGCAGGTATAATCAAGTTAAGATGAGGTCACACTGGGTTAGGATGGGCCCTAATCCAATGACTGGTTACCTTACAAGAAGAGGGAAATTTGGACACAGAGACATGCACAGGGGGAAGGCAGTACGTGACACAAGTAAGATAGCCACGTGAAGACAAAGGCAGAGATTCAAGTGATTTATCCATAAGCCAAGAAAGGGCAAGGATTGCCAGCAACCACCACAGGTAAGAAAGAGGCAAGGAAGTATTCTCTCCTACACCCTTCAGTGAGAGCATGGCCCTGTTGACACTTTGATTTTGGACTTCCAGCCTCTAAATCTGTGACAGAATACATTTTTGTTGTTTTAGCCAACCAGTGTGTGGTTGTTTGTTATGGCATCCCTAGGAAACTAATGCAATACCCATTTTTAAAAATGTGATACAATAAAAGATTATGGTGCTGTGTTAAGAGTATTAGATTTGGTTTCCAAGGAAGATCTCCTTTTCAGATGGAAAGGTGAGTAGAAATTAGCAAGATGAAGATGAGGTTGATGAGGACTAGAAGCTTTATCTTCACCTTTTTATGATATGGGTGGAATTCAAGGGGATTAGTACATTGAAAGGGATGGTTCAATAGAAAGAGAGAGGGCTGAAGATGCAGGAGAGGGAGGGAATGTACAGTCTCTAGGAAGGGGAGAGGAGAGAATACTTGGGTGGGTAACTGAAATCCGGCACGACCTGTGCTTCAAAAAGAGGGAAGGAGGAGCAGATGGGGTGCATATCCAGTGTTGAGAGAATTTGCAATTCTAAATAAAGGTAAATGTCTTTTAAAAATATTCACATTTTAGTAACCAATCTTCCACTTGACTTTAAAGCTGCATTTTAGAATGTAGGGATTTGGTACAATTACTTAAGTAAACCTTCAGCCTGAAAAACTAAATATGGTGTGTGTGTGTGTGTGTGTGTGTGTGTGTGTGTGTGTATATCACCTGCTTCATTCAGATTTATAGGGTAATTTGACTTGAATTTATAAAATTCATTTCCTTTAAGATACCTGGGTCAAAAGTAGGAGGCACTGAAAATTTCTCATCTTTGTGAGTCAAAGTGATTGATCCTCTAAGCAAAGCTTTACTGATTATATTCATTTATGCATGCCCTGCCCTGCTCTATGCCTCTCAGCATCACAGCCTCCTAATCCTCCCATCCAAAAGCATTTCCAGAATCTCCTTAACAGTTGAAGAGCCTTCTTTTCTTCAGGGACTGGTGGAGAAGACCTTACGAGTGTTTTGGGGAAAGTGTGGCTACAATTTATTTTCTAGGGAGTAAGTAGTATTGCACATCTCATGATAAAAATGGATGAGCATGAAATGATTTATTTCTTTAAAGAATATGAGGAAGTTTTGCAAGTGCAGTGTAATTGTTAGGATTTGTCCCTGGCACACAGAAATATTTTCCCCAGGGCTTATTGAATGGCAAATGTAATTCCTGGGGGAAAGCTTGATATTCATTCACAGCCTCTGAAGTACTTACAGTTGAAAGTCAGGATAAAAGCTTATTCTATGGCTCTGACAGCTTGGTGGGTATAGTCAAGCTACACCTTGTGGGTTCTTAATAATTCTATTTTTACAATACTAGTTATAATTAACAAGCTCTTGTTAATTTCAATTGCATTTGTAATATATTTTTTAACCATTCCTCTATTGAAAGACTCTGATGAAGTCCCTACATTTACATTTGAAGAGGTAGTGGCAGGGGGGAAAAGTGACCTTCCCAAGCTCTCATATTTATGTAGTGACAGAAGAGATTTGTACTCTTAACTCTTGTAGGTTTTTTTCATTGTGAATATCTATTAACTGATTAAAATGCTTTAGGTTAAGTCCAGGGTACTGTAAAACTAAAATAAAGTAAAAATATATATTTAAAGTTTTTCCTTAACAACAAAGTGTAAGCTTTATCGTCACTATTACATTCTAGCCTTCAACAAGTATTTCAGACTTTATTGAAAAAAATATCAAAAATTAAAAATTTGGGGAAACGTAAATCTGGGTCACTACATTGAAAACCGACTACTCTGTGTTAGTCATAATCCTCAACATAGTTTTGCACGTACCCACATGGAAACTTTTTTCTAAATATATGAGCAATCCTATATTTGGCTGAGAAACTTTCTTATGCTTGATATACATATGTGGAAAATACTGCGTAATGGCCCAAACTGGGATTGATGCCCCTGTCACTATACACTTGCTGACATCTTTCTATTTCCCCTCTTTACCACTACCTCATTTTAACTTTTCTTAACCTCCCCAAATCACAATAATTGTAAGCCCATCTCTCCTCCTTCTTCTCTTTCTCTTTATAATTATATTCTTCCTTTTCCTCCCTTTTTGTTTCTTGCTCCTTCTCTTCCTATTTATTCTTTTCCAACTTACATGTTAGCTGAACTAAATATTCAGTATAAATAATCTTACAGACTAGATTGCCCCATAAATTAATAAAATTTCTGAAAAAGGTCTACTGTGTTATACATGTATTGATACTGAACTTTCAGTAAATTGCAAGTGTCATTTACACCCATTTGGATATTATCTCTTGCTGCATGTCCAGGATGACATAAGAGTGTCCAAGTACATGCATAAAGTGCTCCACAGAAGACTACTTGATAGTAAACTTTTTTACAAATTAGAAATGTCTAACTATCTCTTTTCCTTTCATATAAATGGATCGTGGTGTCATATTGACCAAGTGCAGCCTAAGATTTCAAGTGCTGTCTTACATCTTTGAGCCTCACAAGGCCCCGAAGTCCTATCTGACTGTTCCTCAGCTCTCATCAGATATGTTTACCTCTAAGCAGGAAAGTCTCCCCATCCAGCTAGTTCCCCTATCAGCTGGGAAGCTGCATTCCACCTGGTCCTCAACCTAATGGATTTCACTTCCTTGCCAGCCCATGGAATTATTCAAATAAGCCAATCACAACCTACCGTAGGAACCGGAGGCACCTTATCATCTTCTTACTTCAAAGCCTGCCTCCCACAGCCACTGTTAGGTTGCTCCCAAGTGCAAAACCTATGTTGTCCTGCATGGCATGCAGTGTCCTCCTCCGCCAGACTTTAAGTATGTGTGGTTAGCAAACTGCTGTCAATCTCATCACAGAGAGGTGAGAGAAATAGCTCATTCTTTCTTCATAGTATAAGCTGCTAGAGTTTAGTCAGACTTAAAGTCTGTTCTCCCTCCTTAATCTAAATTCACTTTTATCTTCATATATAAACTTTAAAATAGCAGCACTTTTTTGACACAATTTAGAAAATTGGATAGGTTTAGGTTATCATTTCTTTTTCAGCCATTTCCAATAATTTATATGCACACATGCATGCCTACTTTGAGTTACTTTAGCTGTTACAATGGTTTTGCACATAGTTAATGGAGGTCGCCTTTTCAATAATTTGACCAAAAAAAGAATATTAAAAAGAAAAAATGCAAATGATAAAGTCATTAAAAAGTTATTGCCTATCAAACAAACTGTCATTCAGGTTTGTATGTGTCTAACAGTGGCCCTGTTTTCTAGAAAAGCTCTTCTGTAAACATTTAAAAAATAGAAATAGTGGGTTACTTTTAAACCTAAGTAGAGTAGCAGCTAAGGCTTCAATAACATAAAAAATTAGTGGACCTTATAACTTAATCTCTGTACCCAAATTATACTAAGTTGGTGAACCCTTAAATTAATAAATTCATTCATTCTTTTATTCAGCATATATTTATTGTGCTCCTATATATACTAAGTTATTTACTTTGGCAGTTGCTGAGAGGATACCAAAAATTATATGTCATATAATGCCTGGCTAAGAAATAAAGCTAAACTTATAAAATTAAAGAACTATAGAGTTGGGAAAGACTTTAAAATTTTTAAACCAAGTCTCAGAGAGTCACAAGGACTCTACCAAGATCACAGAAACCCTGTAAGCCTGATAGGCTGCAGTGTGTCTGTTCTCAGCACTGCGCTACGAAAGTGGCTCAACAAATGGCAGTGGCATGAAAAGAAATTCTCTCTCAAGTGCCAAAATATGTGAATCAATAAAAAAATATTACAGGAGATGAGAGGTATGTAGGTAGTCCTCATATATGACTTTCCGTGAAGAAAGTAGGTTTTGAGCTGAACCCAGGAATGTTTTCAATTTATCTTTCATATGCAAGGGAAACAATAAAGGACGTTTTAATGAAAGATATGTCAGAAGCAAAGTTCGCTATAGTTAGGAATGTAGCTAATGCACACTTGGATCAGTAGGCTGGGTGACTGAACTGGAAATTAAATTTCTTTCTGGAATAAGAGTAGATAGTAAAATAAACAGTTAGAAAAGATAAGAAATTAAGTTAGTAATGTTACTAAAGTGCTAACATTTTCATGGCTTTAATGAGTTAATGTGCTTGCAGAATACTTCTAAAATAAACAGAAAGAAGCTTAGGCACTGAGAAGTCAAGATCAGCCTTGTGTAAAAGGTTAGCTGTCTGTATAGTGAGAAGTTTGAAAGACCCATTACATTTTATTTCTGTGAGAGGTGGAAAAGTTGTTCCAATCTGTCTTATTTAATCATTTTCCATCTCACCTCACCAAAATTGATTCCTGTTAATTACCAGAACATGTTCACAATTGTTTGAACCAATATTAATAGATTGCCATTTATTGAACATCTACTGTGTGCTCATGCACTGTGATACAAATTAAAATACATTTTTCTCATATTGGAGAAAGTGGCATCTTGTTAGAATAGATGTATGGTTTTCTCTCTTTTTTAGCTAGAAAATGAAAGTCATCCATCATCCATGCCTAGAGAGAGGAAGCAGGGTGCACATGTTGTACCAGCATCTTGAGAGTAACTCACCTTGGAAATTGACTCATATTTGGGCTTTGAAGCTGTCATTTCCCATATGAGAAGATAATTCTAAGAGGGCCAGAACTGACAAGTGGTGTTTTGATGTAAACAATGAGCAAACCGACAGATCAATAAATGCTGAGCAAGGCATGCTTCACCTCAGATTATATTGACTTACTGCAAAAATAATGGAGCAACAAAATGAAAATGTGTTATGCTTTATCTGAGTTATGGTCATAGCCATATATAAGGTAATAGATTAACTCAGATAAGTCTTGCTGAAAAAGAAGCATTGAGAACAAGTATAAGAAAATCAATTTGCAAACGCCTTCATAAAATCAAATTTCTGAGAAACAATCAGCACACTTTACTAAAGAAAAGTACTTGTAATAGAGGACCAGGTTGGCCAAAAATTACATTTTTTTTTTTTTTTTTTTAGCTAAGGATTTGACATTCAACAGAGGTTATTTTAGTAATATCATTACTCCAAAGCATTAGATCAATGTCCTATGGGGTCCAAAATTCAAAATTCGGAGTACTTTTTGACAAGGTCTTGTAAAGAAGAGAAACTATGACAGACAGTGATATGCACCTTCGGGGAGTATGGCAAATAGACAGCTTTAGAATGTTAACTGTTTCGTATCTGCCTCAGCCTTTGAGTCAAGACCATGTTTTTCTCAGGGTGGTCTTAACCAATGAGTTATCAAGACTGTGATATAAAGGCTAGGCTGTTTCTGCCCAACATGGGACTGCTCTAAAAGGCAATTTTTGCATCAGAGCTCCCCACTGGCTTGCAGATACTTTGTCAGATCTCCTTCCCGGCTCTATTCTTTTCTCTTTTCTTTCGCAGATGTTACTTGCCATAAACCTTTTTTAGTCTTAACTCTGCTTCCTGGAGAACTCAGTTGACACAGTGGTACTGGAAGTGGTCCACTGAAACAGCCAGCAAAATGGAATTTGGGGCCTAGATTGCTCACCATCTGACTGGCAATGGGGAGCATATCCCAGGTGGCATCCCTGACACAGGACCCTAACCTCACACAAGGTGGCCCAATTGCTAAAATTTTCATTGGTAGTGACTTTGGAAAATTTTTCAAGAAAGGAGACACAGTGAGAGAGCAAAAAATTCTGATGACCAGTCTCGGAACTTAGTGGTGAGCTTCACCAAGCTTCAAAAATGATTGAATGCTCAGCTAAGGCAGGATTATCATGCCAAGGTCAGCACCTTGCTTGGAAAACCTGTTACCTGACACATCTGGGTGGATGCTCCTAAAGCTTTTTGGCTCCACCACCTCAAGCCCCTAGAGGTGGTATAGACTTCCTTATTAGAAGCTAGCACATCCCCACGTAAGAAGGCACTGCTGGGGCCTCTTCCTTGTAAGACAACAGGGACTCCTTTCAGGATTACCGCCTACCTCATTTCTTGGCTTTCAAGACAATAGCTAGAGTTAAGTTGAAGCATAACCCAGCTGGGGATATGTTGGGCATAACATGCAACAAAAAGACTTTACATTAAAGGTCCCTAGGAATTAGCCAGCATGAAACAGCAGGAGTTGAAGGAACCCACGTGGGACTGGATTTGGGAGGTACTAGAATTAAATCAAAGGAACCAGAATATAAATTTGAATAAGGGAGAATATATTGCCTTGGAACATGCTCTGAGGATTTTGGTCTAATATTCTTGCAAGAACTCCAGGTGATGGGACAAACTCACTGCAGGAATGATTCCTAGAAGACTGTAGAAAGTGATGGCCCTATTAAACAAAGTTGAAATGCCTGAATTGCCATGAAAGGTGACAGAGGAAGATGAGAAAGCTTATAAATGGGCATGTTAAAATGGATATATTATGTGAATGCAGAAGACCCATCAGAAGACCTGCAGTAGAGCTAGGAGGACATTCTATTCACCAAGGGCATCAGGAATGCACTGCTGAGAGGGGTTCCAGCATCACTAAACTGTTCAGTAGTGGCTGTCCTCTAAAATTCAGGGCTTATGGGAGGAGGTTGTGATAAAACTTGGCTTTTTGATAGCAATGGGGATGATGTAGCTCAGAAGCAATAGAGGTCAGGCAGTAGCACTTAAATTTTAGAAACTGGGGGTCACAATTATTGTAACAACTTTTAAAGTCAGAGTGGCAGCTCAGGTGGCTTGACCTGCAGTGAGCTGTGGATATGGTTAGCAGAACACAGTATCTCTTCGGACAAAATAGATGAGCATCTAACAAGTATACTTCTTAATATAGATAACCAAAAGAAAGGAAGAATAGTAAACATAAACTGAAGATCATAGCCATAATAAAATGCCACATCCTTTGCCCAGTTTTCAGATGTGAGTCAGTTTTCAGACCTGGAACCCATTGGAATCATTTTCTTACCTATCGTGTTTAACATATCTCTACCAGGAAAGAGGAATTTGTAGTAGAACAGCCAGCATGTTCTGCAATGGTTTCCCAGTTCTTCCCCAATAAGACCTGTGGCCACTTACTCAGGTAACCACAAACTGGAAAAATGGACTATTCACACATTTTGAGTATTGGACATAAGGCTTCAATTGTCACTGATACCAAGAGGGCTGAAGCATCATCATCACTCCACCCTTATCAGTGTGAGGGCACGCAGGGACCAAGTAATAAATGTAGTCTTGGCCAAAGTTTAGTTTAGAATGGGTCCACTAGGTCTGTGGATCCAAACTCCTTATTTCACTGGCTCTTGATTGTTTAATTGGAATTGGAATTCTTGATAGTTGTAGGAACCCTCACATTGGGTCCTTTATCTGTGGTGAAGAAGACCAAGTAGAAACTACTGAAATTGTTCCTCACTGGCCAAGGGGACAGGGTGGAGATTAGTGCCACTTTAAAGACCTAACGTTTCCCTACTATATCTCTCTTTAAATGTCCAATCTGGCCCCTGCAGAAGACAGATGGATTCTGGAGAATGACTGTAGACCACTTCAATCTCAACTAAGTGATAGTCCTAATTGCCATTGCCATGTTGCACATAACTAAACAAACTAAAACATCTACTCTATAGACATTACAAATCCTGTGTCACTGTAGCATTATTCCTTAAGAAAAAGATCAGGACACACTCCAGATTAGTAATTAGAAAAATCTAGGGGGCCGGCCCGGTGGCGCACTGCTACAGTGTGCTGCTTGGGAGCGCGGCGGCGCTCCCGCCGAGGGTTCGGATCCCACATACAGACTGGTTCCCGCTCACTGGCTGGGCGAGGTGCGGGAGCAACACCGAGGGTTGCGATCCCGTTGCCGGTCCCGGTCCGGTACGGGTGCGACACTGAGGGTTGCGATCCATTGCCGGACACGAAAAAAAAAAAAAGACAAAAAAAAAAAGAAAAATCTAGGGTAAGAAGGATGGAGCAAATGTTGCAAAGAGATAATCTATGAGAGTAGATAAGATTATGATTACATAGCCTCGAAAGATAAAGACAGAAAAATAGTCTACAGTGTTGACTTGTGTGTCATATTTTGGTAAGCTAGAGCTAGGGAGATACAAAACTTAGTGGGATTAAATTACATACTAGTAAAAACATACCTTTTATTATAATGGACAAGTATAGACTTAAAATGGTTGTTACATCCAAAAAAGGTTGAGACTAAAAATGTAGGCTCAAAGTACTTTATAAATTCTAAGTTGTAGATGTATAATCAGAAATTAAGGAAATATTGGAGAGAATATATTTGTTTTTGAAGTTAATTTTTGGGAAAACACCCCTTCTTTCTTATAACAAATCCTTTGGATTTGCTATAAGAGACAGAACTTTGTGTGGGACGTCTGGATTTATATGTTAGTAGACACAGGTGCTCCATTTCTTAGGGCTAAATATCTTTGATTTTATCTGATGAGGGAATATCAGATGTTTATCACAGGAAAGAATATCCTGAGAAAAGATCAACAACTGCCTTCAACTGTTTGAAAGGCTGATACTATGGCCAGTAGGTAAGTAATAGAAGGAAGCAGTTACTAATCCAGTACAAAAAGACTTCCATGCAGAGGTGTCTTCACATGGTGTGAAGCTCCCTGTCACTGGGAGAGTTCAAGCAAAGGAGGGGCAAACACATCAAGGATCTTTTGGAAGAGATGGAAGTTTGGGAGGGAGTTTATCCAGATGACTTTATGACTTCTTCCTAGTTTAAACTTAAAGAATTGTAATTAGAGTCTAACACTACATAAAGGTCTATTCTCCAGAGTCTGTATTACATGTTTAGAGAATTCAAAACAAAAGGCACTCAGATGTAGAAGATATAAGATAATGGAAGATATAGGATGGATATATAATAAAGAGATAACAGCGAAAGTGCTGAAGGTGTCTAATAAGGTCATAAAATCTCCTTTCTATAGAGGACTTAAAATATACACTCATTCATCACTTAATGATGGGAATATGTTGTGAGAAATGTATCCTTAGGTGATTTTGCTGTTGTACGAGCATCATAGAGTGTACTTACACAAACCTAGGTGCTATATCTTACTACTCACCTAGGCGATGTGGTATAGCCATTATAATCTTATGGGACCCTCATCGTATATGAGGTTCATTGTTGACCAGTTGTCACTATGTGGTGCATGACTATGTAAAATTCTCATCTGTTATCAGGGATGACAGAATTATGGCCCATTCTGAAGTGGGTAGTGTAGCAGAGATGAATAAATTATTGAGTATCTTCTAATGTCCTGCCTGGTCCCAAGATTTGATTCTTGGAGTTTGTGCTGTCTTTGGAAGAATATAGGGTTTATTAAGAAAATTTCTATTTTAACTTAGGGGAAAATCGTTAAAACTGTAGTGAAGGTTATCATCTTTAGTTGTGGCTTTTTATGTCATAAGGAAAATGTGTTGTTATACATCATTTGTGCATATGAGGAATAGCTATGGTTTGGTAAAAAAATTACAGTGAGATTTTATTTTATGTGAAGAAACAAAAATGATGATAAATCAATATTATGCTCATAAAGCTATCACAAAATGAAATTATGGCTTTAAGAGTATTTTAAAGCCTGTTTGAAAGCCTTAAAAGCCCAAAGAATAGCAATCAAAATAATTCAGAACAGTTTGTCATTTTTTAGGTTTTATCTTCATGTTTATATAAAACTTTCAATTTGTATTTATTCGTCATGTAGATGCTTATAAGTGGATTAAATATAACTTAGATTTGAATGACTGACTTCCAGAAATTGTTTGACAGAATGAATAGGCAGTATGAATTTAGGATGTACTTTGCGTTAGGTTGTAAAGCTAAAGAAAAAAAAATACATGTGACTTTCAGTTGTGAAAATTGGTAGGAAAATGAATTAAATTCAATTCAACAAAAATATGTCGGGATTCAACGGTTTGCTTTGCACTGTGAGCTATATGCTGCCAGGAATCACAAGTGTAGCAGTTGATAATTTAGTTTGGGAAATGGGACTTACCCTCTTAAAGAGAGATATAATTGTGCCATGGAAATAATATGAGCTCTTAAGTCCAATTTTGTTTAGAAAGACATTGAAATGCAGCGTAAGTATGACTTATTTCCACTTCGGTAGAACTAGGTTTATTGTGTTAGTCAATGTTAGATTTAACATTTTGAGGAATATAAAAATTTTCTTCATGTCTGGGCTGGATCAATTGCCCAAGCACAGAAATGTATATCCAACTATAGTTTGTTGAAGTTACATAAATGAACTAATTAAAATACCTACATATATCTGAGAGGCATACATTGAAACTAGGACAAAAATTGGATACCAGTGAATATATGATATCACAATTTCAACATTAATTGATTCAGAAAAATAGCAGAGGAGGCTGTGAGCATGTATTATGCTTTTCTCTTTAACTCACTCCCACTTTTATTCTTTTTGATGGTTCATTAAATCTCTTAATTGAATAGTTCCTTTCCTTCCTTGAATCACTAACCTCTATCTCTACTCCACCTCTACAAAACACCAGCATGAACTTAGTCATTATAAGGCAGCCCTGCCTCTAAGATCTAGAAGTTGTCACTTCTCCTCTCTCTACAACATTCTTTTCTATCTTCCCTCTTACTAATCTGTGTATGTTTCTCAGAGAGCTCACTCACTCTCTCCATACTCAGTACCCTGCTTAGATAGTTTTGTTTAGTCAAAGATATACAGTAATTAGATCTTTTCTGGCATTGGTAACAGTCCATTTTAAATTGTGAGAATATTTCATTTGAGCATATATTTTCTTTAAAAAGCACATGTTGGATCACACATTTAATGCCACATAATGAAATTATTGACTTCTAAGAATGAAGCTATTAATTTCATCCATGTCTACTTGAGTGGAGGTTCTTGGGTTGTATGTAATATTTTCATATGCTGATTCATGGAACTAAAGAAAGAGAACTCTCAGTCAATATATCATACGGTTTTTAAGGTCATTATAAGTGTCTATCAGTGCTTATCAATCCTAGGAGCAATCCTGTGGTTGCACTTTTCTCTGGTAGATAAAAAAGTGAGTTTGTAAAACATATCTGGTATCCTACGGATGAGTCTTTTTGGAGAAGCAACATTAACTGAAGATAATTAATTGTAGTTTAAAATCTGTTCTTTAATAATTTGCTCTTGAAACAGAAATGAATTACTGCAAGAAAAGAAATGCACTTGAGGTAGAAAATACATTTCGTAGTTTTATTAGGTGAGCCCACAGAGTATATGTTTAAAGAACAAACATTTACAAAAAATATGCAAAATAGAATATCTAACTATACCTATCTAATCACTGTGTTGTACGTTCTTCAATATCTTCTGCTCTGCTTATGTCCCAGGAGGCTGACAGCTACAGTCTGCATCTCCTTGGTTTTCTTATCTTCTGGTTGGTTTCAGCCCATGGAAGGTACAAGCAGGAGATCAGAGGGCAGGAGAAGAGAGAAATCTGAGTATTTATCCTCGTTTCCCACTTTCTTCCCTGCCTGCCCTGGTTCTGTAAGTGGCTGGTCCTACAGTTATAGCTTCTGTCAGGAAGCTCCTCTTCAAGGCCCTGAGACTGCTCTGGGTTTCGATAATATCTTTCCTTCCCCCAGTTCCTTCAGTTCCAGGAATTGAAATGCTTTCCTGTTGTTATTCCCTGAGTAATTCACCATTGCCAGCCTAGGAGTCCCTTAAATCTACTTACACCTCTGTAAATAGTCCCTGTGTTCAAGAAACACTCAGGGTTACCATACATTTCTTAGCCAATCCTGAAAATTAAAACCCTAATTTTTATTTATGTTACAGAGAGTTGAGGAAAGGCTGAGGATAAGATTTTGGAAAAAAAATCATCCTTATATCACCTTAAGATATTCCAACTTCATGAAAATGAAATGAGTTTATTATTATAACGTATATATCTACACACAGACACACAGACACACACACACACACACACACACAGGAGAGGTCTTCAAAAAGTTCATGCAAAAATTCGTATTATTTTTAAATTCCATTTTTCACAAACTTTTTGAAGTACTTTTTGAACACGAGCAACTAGCCCAGCGATGAGCACCAAGCCACAGCAAGAAGGTTGCTGGGTCCCAAGCTGGGGTGGTGGGGGGCAAGGGCTTTTGCCACACCCCCTTGACATCTGTACCCAGCTTGGCAATGACCAAGCCACCTCTGGAAGCCCCCTAGTCTTCCCCGTGGGAAAGTGGGGGGTGCCACTGGCCTCAATCCCACCCCTCCTCCTCCTCCTCCTTCTTCCAGCACATTTCTTTCCCCTTTCCCCTCGCCTTTCTCCCAACTGCTCTGCAACAACACGCTAGAATGTAAAAAAATAATATTAATAAAATTAAAAACAAACAAAAAATTCATATTATCCTTTAATTCCATTTTTGACAAACTTTTTGAAGTACCCTCATATATACATTCATATATGTAAATATATGTGTATGTGTATAAATAAAATCACATTGTGGAGAATAATGGAGCCTGTTGAGGACATTATGAGCTAAGAGATTATTCTGACCACTTGATTAACCAAAATGCTATATGATGTGGAATATAGTTCAGCTAAGTAATAATTACTCCTGATTTTATCTGACAGGGGAAGAGTGGAGCTAACTCCACTGATGTATAAGTGTAGATCAAATTTGGCACACTTGCATAATATCGTGCACATATTGTTGATTTACTCAACCAATCTTCATAAATTCAACCACAGGGATGAAGCTTAGCTAATGGACATGTCAGATGAGTGTATCAAAACCCAATTTAGTTTCTATAGTGCGATATTCCTGTGCTGGGATAACTTGGTAGATAGTTTTACAGTCTAAAAATCACCATGCATTTTGATTCTAAAATACCAAGAGATCATGTAAATTTGCAGCATACTACTCTGATTATTTAAATTTATTTGAATTACTGATATGCAATGTTACAGTTTGGCAAATCATAAGTCACATCAAGGTCACAGGTCGACTTCATTTAAATAGTAGCCTTTTGATATGGGCTGCTGAGGGTGGCAAAATGGAAGTGCTCTCTGCTTAATTAGCATCTATGTCGTGTTACAGCTTACAATGTTACATGCACCCTTGCACCTCTTGAGATTTAATCCACTTCTCAGCTGGCATTTTTATGTTTGAATTGCTTTGACTACTTCAACCAGATTGTAAGAGCCCCAGGCAGAGACCAAGTCATCTCCTTAGTCAACACAGAGCAGAGCACATTGTCAGTGTGTTGTAAACAATTGAGGAGTAAAACTTTGCAGAGAATCTTGCTTTACTGACATCAACTGAATAATGAAGGCAATTGCAAAGTGACTAAAATAGATTTTTGTTATAATGTTCTTAATTTCTCCTGACTGATACCATTAAAATTGTTTTTCTTTTTCTGCATGGGTCTGGACTGGGTGCTTGGGCTGTAGCAGAAAGGGCTTCTTCAGTCTTTTCTGCTTCTTGCTTGCTATTTTTCTCCCTGATTTATAGTGTTGGCTTATGGCTCACAACCTCTCACTCTTCCCATTCAACATCTGTCCCCCTTTTATGGCACCCTTCAGAGAAGTGAGACTGAATGGAAATATTCTAATCTTAATAAAAGGATAACCTGTCTGAGACATGAAGATATTCCCCATACATAAGCTACATTTTAAAAATGAGTTGTTCTAATTTGCAGTTGTCCTTGAAAATTAACGGTATGCAATTAATAATATGCTAATTCATTTTATTCTCTGTTCCATATGGTATTGGCTTGAGTTTCATGCTAGGTTTTCCCTTTTGAAAATTATTTTAAAATACTTCCTTACCATTGAGACATCTTAAATAAGAGGCAAGGTGACCTATTGGGTAGAACTCTGGACTAAAAACACAGATTTATTTGTATATTTATGTATATTTATTTTGTATATTTATGTATATTTATTTGTGTATTTATTTGTATATTTATGGTGCAATTTGGCATGATACTTACATTTTGAGGATGTTGTCCACTGGTAGACAGTGCTAAAGTTGGCCTTTTTGTAGATGTTCATTTTAGAGATTTCCTCCACACAAGCATGTAACCCTGAGACAGGGATTGCTAACAAGCCCACTTTACTTGGTTCAACTTCAAACAAATTCAGGGTGTATGGGCTGCCTCGTCACTGTAAATGTAAGAAATGTCTTTGCTTCAAAGGCCCACAAACAAATTTGATCTCATTCTATTTAAAAAAAAGCCAAGCTTTTTGCTTGAAGTCATCATTAACAATGACCTTGACCATCAAGACCAGGTTGCCATGTAAGTTAATGGTGTTTGCAAAGTGTGCAGGTGGTTGCAACTCTCTGTGTTTGTTGTCAAGTGTTTAGAGCTCTTGCTCATGTGACTGGGTTTTGAACCACAGCCAATTCCATACTTTTAGTCTCTCTTCTATTAATAGTTAGGGAGCTATCACACACCCTTCAGGAGGGTGATATTTATAACATTTAACCAACAGAGCATGGCTACTGACCGATCAGAACAGACACCAGCTGTAAAGAACTGGATCAGCTGAGCAGAGCAAACCAGCTGAATATCAGTTCTGCTCTTAAGCTAGGATTATCTTGTCGAATGCTGAGTGTAAGTAGGAGACACTGTATTTGTCCTGCCTACGGCCCCTCAATTTTCAGCATTTTATTAAGTGCCCAGGTATCCGACTGTCTCTCTGCTTAAGGGTTTTCTCTCAGACTTTGCACAAGACAGAGAGTACTGGAGAATTAATGCCATCAGGAGAAAAGCTAGTTAATAATGAATGGAAGTTGGAGTATGAATACCCAATTGTTCTTGTCCCTTGAATGGGGCCACTTTGAGGCATGTTCCATGCTTTCTCCCAGAGATTATCAGCAGGATCAAGCCTGTGTCACTGTCAGTGGTATCTTGCCCATTAACACATTGCTATGGTTTGGATGTGATTTATCCCCACCAAATTCTTGAGGAAATGGGTTGTTTGTAAACTACTTTAGAAAACATTAAGAAAAAACACTTCCATGAGAGATAAAAATTTTCTTAATTACATCAAGCTCTCTGTAACTGACTACCTCTTTAAAATTTGTAGACATAAATAGGCATCATTTACATAAGAACCAGAACCTTCTTCCCCCACTCAGTCTAAGCACTGAGAATTGAAACCATAGCTTACTATCTACATTAATATGACCTTGATATTCATTAGCATTTCTTTACTCTTCCAGGGCCATCCTCCTCAAGCAAGTGTTGTGATTGTTCATAACATGAACTTCCCAAAAGACTCATCAACTCTTTAGTAGACAATATCAACAGACAGTTTGTGCCCTAAAATTCTTTCAATCTTTCATGGTCATATTCCTACTCAATCCTAATCAAGTTCCCGCATTGAAGGACCCAACTTAAACCAAACTTCCATGTCTTAATAAATTTTGACCTCATATCCTCCCTCTGAATACTGTAAAATCTTTGCAAGATGCTATTTTCTCTTGTATTTGATAAGCAATAACTTAGCTTTGTCTTATCAACAGGTTGTGTTGATAACGTTCCGAGAGCCCGCTTTTGACATATTCTGTTATTTCCTATTACACTTAATAAAACTTGTCTACAGATATGTATAATCACCTATGTTACAATAAAAAATAAGCTAAAAAAAAAAAAAACTAGTCTAAGAGTAAGTAGCTGTGTATTACCTACTAAGAAAAGATGAGATAAAATTAAAGCCAAACCTCATTATGGGCCCAGTCATTTGCTGAACACTTTACATATATTATTTCACTTTATCATCCTTAGAGACTGAATATACAAACAGATGTGGCCAAAACTTATATGACAATAGAACTCTGACCTACATCCTCTGCAGCAATCAGGGAAACCAAACATCAGCCTCTGCAATAATCAACCCTGAGGGCTAGGACTTGATCAATGACAGGCAGCTTCCATATTCCACTGCCTCTGTCCATGCATCTGACTCAGGACCAACCAAAGAAAGCCAAATATGCTTCCCAGACCAATGAAGATAGATGTCTGCATCCAAGTTAGTCTGCCTCCAGGTTCCACATGCCAACAGCATGCAATCAGAGTATACCCTGTATTCCTTTTTCTTTTTTCACTATGAAGTTTTTTCACTCCCCTTCCAGCCTTTGTGTCTCTGCCAAGCAAATAGCGGTGGCTGACTCCCTTGTTATAGCCACCTCTGAGTAAGTAGCCTAACTGTTCTCCTTTGTGTGGTCTTCGTTTATTTCCCTAAACATAAGAACCCTATGAAGTAAGTACATTTGATAAGTGCTGAGATGGACAGAACATACATAAATTGTTCAAGTATACAGAGCTGAAAATGGCAGGCTTGAGATCTGGAATCAATTTATCTGACTCTTTAGCTTATTTTAACTGCCACTCTGGAAATAGTGCTAAATGTATGTTCTAGAACTACACTTCCTGACAATGTCGACCTTTACCAAAGCCCTGTGATCCTGGAAAACAGGAACGGTTAAAGAAGTCTTTCTACCCTCTGTGTTCCAGGAAAACAGCTTTCTATAAGAACCACCTCTCCCCATGTGGCTTAGGTAAGACCCATGGATACCCTCTCTCCCCCTTTACCTGTGCCATGGCCAGACACAGACTCTCCAAATTCATATTTCTTTGCCTCATGAAAAATTAGCTTTTATGTTCATTCCCATTAATCAATCAGAACAAAGTGCTATTAATTGACTTGACCAACTTTAGTTAAACTTCTCTCCTTCTTCTTGGCCCCTGAACTTTGAGCTTTCCTAGCCTGAACCAGCAAACAACCCTTTCTTACCTGTACCTCCTAAAAATCAGCTGACTACAAAGAAATACATTCCTTGACCAACTGTCCCACCGTACCAACAACTCCCCCACACCCAACAATTTGTGCCCTGTTTATCCCTCTGTATAAAAGAAAATACCTTTCTGCCTGATCTTTGAGGTGTCTGTGGATATTGTGGTCAGAGTGTTACCCCTATTGTAATAGCTCCCTTCTCCTATTGCAATAGTCCCTTTTCTTTATTAAAATAATCCTCTCAAATAAATTCTTTCTTTACCCATATATAGATTTGTTTTTATTTGACATGTCCAATGATAGAAATGTAATGTGAGCCATTATGCAATTTAAAATTTTCTAAAAGGCATATGGAAAAAAGTAATGCAAGCTGCATATGTGATTTAAAATTTTTTAGTATTCATATGGAAAAAAGTCATATGGAAACAGGTGAAATTAATTTTAATAATCTATTTCATTTAACCCACTATATTCAAAATGTTATTTCAACATGTAGTCAATATAAAAATCAGTGAACTATCTTATATTCCTTTCTTCATACTACATTTTTGAAACCTGGTGTGCAGTTTTATTTTTACACAACACTCAGTTTGGACTAGCTACACTTCAAATGCTTACAACATGGCTACAGTATTTGACAACACAGTATTCTTGGTGTGGGTTCTCATTGTCTAGCTCCCAGGAAAATTTGTTTTTCTCGTGGGCTCAGCTTGGCTCTTCTGCTTTCTCCTTCTCTTTCTCCTCTTCTTTTCTACTTTAGCCTCTCTTCTCTTTGTCTACTTGAGAAGCTTACATATTTTTACTTTACAGATTTCACTGCATGAGACACATTTTCTCTTTCTCTGACTTATGTAACTATCTGATTTCACTGACATTAGAAAAGAATGGGAATACAACTCAATTTATACAATTATTTTCTAACATAAGATCCTTTCATCTCAGCTGAAGAACAAGTGACATTCTTTGCTTTTTCTAAAAAAAAAATTATAGCTAGCTTAACTCACATAAGCAGAAATAATGAGTGTAATAACTCCAAAAAGTCTCGTAATCAGGCATATTCAGTGGGTTAAGCTGGTTCAGTATTCAGAATTGAATACTGGGGGTGATAAGCTGTGGAGAGCTAAAAATAAACCAAGAGGAAATTGTACTCGACCAAAAAGTGTTGATTTATGTCTTCCCTATGGTTTTTGTGTCTTGTTCTCTTTTTTTAAAAAATCATAAAAACAACACCTGATGCTTCAATATTCACATTTGGGTTCTGGATCATTTGTGCAAATGGACCAATTGCTTGGAACTCCTGCTGTTTCTTGAACACATCTTTGGAGATTACTTTGAAATATCACTAGACACTCAGCATTTGAGAAACTTAAATTGATTTGAGAAGGATTGCTGCTTCAGTGGTCCATGTTACTAAGCAAGTTTCCCTGAGTGCCCATCCACTGTCATCACTAACGTGGCATTGTTGTTTGCCAACTGAACACTTAGGAGCTCTTCACTTGCCTCATCAGCCACAAAGGTGACAAGGCCAGGGTCCAAGCACTCTTTCTCCAAGGTTGGGCTCAGGAATCAGGTTCTTGTTTATATTCTGTTTTATTTCACCCACTTTTTCTTCTTCTCAGTTTTAGCTTTCATAAGGCAGTGTGAATTTCATACTACCTAAAAGAAATTTTAAAATTACCTAATTCTACCAAAATTTATTCAGAATCTAGTATGTGCCAGACATTGTGTTAAGCACTGGATATGCCCAACTGAGTAAAATACTCAAGAATTTGAAACTTTAGAAGGGATAAATAAAAATAAATTATAGCCATAATAAAAATGTGATCAGTGCCACAATAGGCTTGTTTTTAAAATGTGGGTATATCAATGAGGGAGATTAATTTCATTAGGTGGTGACAAGGTAGAGAGAGCTTGTTAGGTACATTTGATCTAATATTTGAAGGAGGTCTTGTGGACCAGAAAATAAAAGATACCCAGATAGCCCAAGTAGAGGAACTAGCACCATGAAGGGGCAGGATATGTGCAAGGTGAGTAACTAGCTGCTAGGGTGGTATGGAAGAAAGCCATAGATTATCCTACTGTTGTAAACTGTAAATAGGTTGTGAATATGCTGGAAAGACAGTAAAGAGTTTGCAATTACTTTTTTTTGTAGTCAATTGGTAACAAAATGAGATTGTGAAGATAATGACATGATATTACCTGTGACTTAGAATTGTGATTTTGCAGATTATAGAGAATGGTTTGAAAGGAATCCTGAAATAATATGAAGTAGATACTTTGATTAGGGCATTTACTAAAGTGCCTTTTTAATTCCAACTTTTCTTACATGTAGCTATTATTTTAATTTTGCAGTCCTTTGCCCAAGTGACTTTGTACTTGTTAATGAGCAGACCCTTTGTGTCCAGTAATGTGGAACTGCCCATGCCAGAGGGAGTCTGATATACAGTGTGATTCCTCTTTTTTTCAGAACTGACCACTATGGAGGATCTCCAGTTGCCCTTGATAGTCAATCAAGGTTCTTAAAAAAAGAACAGACAAGCACTAAAGATAATCTTTTACAAATAAGTTTACAAAATTTATTGTCTTCATCTCTAGCAGTGTATATCTGTTTATTTATGTGTGGACACACAGACACACAGACACACTCAGAGATGAAGAGTTTAGTCAGTATTTATCTAATAGAGACAGAGTGAGACACCACAAACATGGACAGAGAATGTGAGATATACCTACAAAGATACCCAGTGAGAGACACACATACACACACACTCAGACACTTATACTTGGTCATATAAATAACCTAACACAGTACTTATTTAAAAATAAAAAAGAATAAATTATTGATAGATGATACAGCATGAACGAACATTGAAAATATTATGCTAAATGAAAGAAGCCAGACACAAAAGGTCACTTATTGTAGGATTCCATTTATATAAAATGTCCAGAATAGGCAAATCTACAGAGACAGAAAGATTGGTGGTTTCCAAGGTCTGGTAGATGGAAAAATAGATAGTGACTGCTTAATGGGTACCATCTTTCTTTTTGGAGTGATAAATATGTTCTTAGTAGTGATGGTGGCACAACATTGTGAATATACTTAAAACCACTGAATTCTACACTTTAAACTGGTTAATATGGTGAATTTCATTGTTACATAAATTCTACCTCAATACAAAAATAAGAGAGACAGATTGTCTCTCTCTCTCACAACATACCAACAGAGAGAAAGACATAAATATAGTAGCTATACAGCACACACATGAGAAAAATAAAACTTACACATACAAACATATGCAGAGAGAGGTAGACATAGAGAAAGAGAGAGACATCCATAGACAGATACACAGAGAGACAGAGAATGCACAGGCATCTGAGTTGAGGTGAGGTACAAAACACTATTGAAAAATAATGACATCAAGGTAAAGAAGAACTTCACTTTGTAAATAAATTACTTGATTAGATAGGATTGACACGTCCCAAAAGGAGATTTAGGCTGTACAAAGGGTGACTTTTTAAAAAAATGACATTTATTAGATTGTGGAGATGACACAATATGGAAAATGATATTTCAGTCACTTATACCATTTAATTATAGAATAAGAGAACATACGAATGAGAATAATTGGAATTTGGAACTTGAGGGAATATCTATTGTAGTCAGACAAGGTATTCAATTTTAATGTCCGTGACATTGCATTACAAGTAAATAATCAGTGTGTCAATATGGTGTGGAAAGGAATAACATTCCCCAAGAATAAATTTAATTAGTTGCTTGTATATAATATTCAGCCTTAATTATTTTACAGTAGAAAATAGCTTTTTTCAGCTGATAATAATTTCCCAATAAAGGGCTGTTATGATATTGTTATGCCTGCAGGTATGTTATTAATTTTAATAAGAATTTAATAAGTGTGAAATCCTTTGGGAATTTGCAACTGAAAGTTACCAGATGTTCTGTGTGAGGACAATGTGGCTTAGGTGTAATTGAAAACTGTTAAGCTGTTTTCACCTTTTAAAAAGGAGCTGAGTATCCTGCTAATCTAAACCTAGTTCACGATCATGGTTCTTACTTGATTTCCTTCTTTTTTTATTCAGATTGCATCCCTTCATATTTTTATGATGAAAACTTTGCATTGGTCCAGAACATATGTTGTCACTTCACCAGTAAGTATTGCAAGAAAGGAAGAAAAGTTGAAGTCTTATATACAGGGCTTGGAAGAAAATAACTGTTCTGTACAGCAGTTGGACTTCACCTCATCTTTCCAGGGTTATGCACCTTACTACATTCTTGAAAGAATGCTTCAGCAAAGTGCTTCCTTATTATGAACGAGGCCCTCTTATTGTTCACAGGAGTGTCGGAAGCTACTTTTTTTCAGCTTCACTTCTTTTATTATCCTCTTTTATCTTTCTCACTTTCATCTTATGCTTTCTCTTTGGCTTCTAAAATGAGTAAGCTGCAAGCAAGGAGGGGGAAAGGCCATGACTCAGACAGTGGCCAATGGAAGCTTCTATAAAGTCTAAATCTTTTGATGAGGGTTGCAAAGTAAATCATGAAGGTGCTGCCATTTCTATGGGAGAGATGAAAGAATGTTTGAAGGATAATAAATATATGTCTGATTAAAGATTATTAAGATTAACGTTTGAGAATTTGACATGTTTGTTGAGTGGCAACATGAATGTATTGATAAACATAAATGGGCAAAAACTCAACTGATCCTGTATTTTAGGGACTTAAAGACTTTTAATAATAAAAGAAAAGGGCTCTGTTTTGGAGCATCTATTTTAATTCAGGAGGCTATATTGTATATAAAATTACAGAGACATGGAAATGTATATTGAATAAATGAAAAGAATATTGGTTTCCCATTGATATCCAAGAAAGATCAATACCTACTAAGTGGCAGGATATGTAAAGCAGTTGTGTTATAGCCACCAAATTAACTACTGCCAGTTACCTTCTAACCTTTTTGTTTTTCCACAGAAGGTGGCACTATTGGCCAGTCCCTTTTTAACTTTTTTTCTTATCTCTTTAAGACTTCACACTCTCGACTCCCCTCCTGATGCCCTAATTATATTTTCCAGTCTTCTTCTTAGGCTGCTCTTCCTCCATCTGATCCTTAAATGTGGGTGTTGTGCAGAGTTTGGACCTTGATGCTGCTCCTTTCTTATGGTTTATACTCTCCCCAGGCAATATGGTTTTCATTAATTCATACATTTAAGATCCCCAAATTTCACGGACCCACTTATATGTGTGGCTTTAATGGACACACACATATTTATGATCTACAAATTTCCACCTGCAAATCAGGTTTATTCTGAATTGCCTCATCTTATTGAATATTCCACTGGGATGGTTCCACACCTTCATAAATGGTTGAAGTCTTATATACTGGGTACTTACCTTACATACAATATGTTCAGAGTATAAATCATGTATTCAGCCTCATTTGCAACTTATTCTTCTTCTGGTTTATCAGCTATCAAAATATTTCTACGTTCTTTACCTGGAAACCTAGGAATCATCCTAAATTACCCATTATATTCAAAATGACCCTAACATTCTGCTAATTCAAACTTTTTCTCATCTCTAACCTCCATGTTGTCACAATTCATTCATTTTCTCAGCATATTTCTTGTTAATTTATATCAGTATTATTTCAGCATCTTCCTAACTCTCCTCTTTCTAATCCGTCTACCCAGAATCATTTTTAAAAATTGCTAACATGACCATGGCACTCTCAAGTTTAAAATATTTTAGAGGCTTTACATAACTTAAAGGCTACAATCCAAACTCCTTTCTGTGATACATAAAGCTCATGATTTTATAATGTCCACTTATTTATTTAGTCTTTTTGCTACTTCTCTACCTTGAATTCAGAGGACCAACCCTAACGAATGTCACACAGTTTCTCAAATAGGTTATTTTTCCTCGTATGCTTTTTCCATTGTACATATGATTTACCTTTTAGATATGCTTCATGAGGCTGCTATTATTATTTTCATGACATAGATTAAGTATCAACTTTCTATAACATCTTCCCTTCCTCCTCCTCTCTTCTATTCTTTTTCTTCTTTTACTACCACAATAATTTTTAATTTATTTAATCTCTTTCATGTACCATTTTATGCTGTATTATTAATTCCTTAATTCCAGGAATCTTGCTATGTTATTAATGATAAAAACAACAATAATATTCTTAGTCCCACTAGAGGACTTTGAGGACTGACAAAATCTGACATAATTATAAAAGATTACTTGGGAAGCTCTGTGTGGGCTAGGATGTAAGACAAAAGACCAGCTCTCGTAATGATCCAGGTGAGATGTGACGTTGGTTTAAATTAGAAGGTTGTGAGAGAGGTGGGAGAAAAAGTTGTTGACAGGATTTGCTAAAGGATAAGAGCTGTGGGGTGTGAAGGAAAGAGAAAGAGAAAGACAAAAATGTTGGTCTGATCAGATAGAAAGATAGTCACTTATCAAAGCTGGAAGACTGGGAGTTTCAGTCAAGATGGCAGAATAGATGGTCCCCAGTGTCACTCTCTCACACAAATCAACCAATTTACAACTATAAAATGTAACAACAGCCAAGCTGGTGCTGCTGGAGCTTAGGGGAAGAGGAGGAGAGATCTACAGAGTTTATGAAGGAGGAGAAGCCATGATGAGAGAAAAAAAAAACTGCTCAGAGCATTTTGTGCCACGGCTGCTTTAAGCCTGGAGCTGCTGAGTGCATGGAGCAGGAGCTGGCAGAAGCTGCAGCTTTGCCCTTCAGATGGAGTTACTTGGAAGCAGCAAGAGAGAAGAGGGCCTTGGTGGCCCCAGGACAGCAAGAGCACTAATAGAGTTCCCATGGACCCATGCAGCAGTGAGGAGCCAGAACAGCTGAAAATGGGGAGCCATTCAGAGGCCAGTGAGTCATTGCAAGGGACAGGCACAGGGCCTGTCCCAAGGGAAGTGTTTGGAGCACAGGCAGTGGGGGAGATGGGCCCACTGGGAGAACACTGGGACACAGCAAGGACAGCTGATACGCTCCCCAATCAGCACAGGAACACTCAGAGGAGACTGGTCAGGAATGCAGAATTACCTGGGGCGCAGTTTGATGAAAAGACTCAGGCTCAGATCAGAGTTTCTACACAACACAGGTGCACCTGGTCTCTGGAGAGCCAGAAGTACTTATAAGGTCAACCATTAAACCCTGAGCTGCCCAAAAAGCCTTCCCTAGGGAAACAGCAGCAAAGCAGAAATTTAGCTCAAACACAGAGCTCAAGTACAGATTTCCACAGGAAGATCCCCCATTTTAGAAGTAAGCAAAGGACAAAAAATTAGTTCTGGCCCAGGTACACCACCAGCGCCTCGGGGCCAGCCAGGGGACCTGAGGCATTGAGCCAGGGACTGGACCACCTGCCCATAACCATGCATACCACCAGTGCCTCGGGGCCCACCTGGGGGCCTGGGGCTTGGAGCCAGGGACTGGATCTCCCACCCACATCCAGGTACACTGCCAGCACATTGGGGCCCCGCCTGGGGTCCCAGATTATGGAACCAGGGACTGGACCCCCCCACCCACAACCAGACATACCACCAGTGCCAAGGAGCATGCCAAAAACATCACCTCCATGTGGGTGGCCCACCACAGCCATGACAGTAAACATGTCTGCTGTGAAAGTGGCTAGATGACACAACCACCATGCAGGTGGTCTGCCAACCACTGTAGTTCATTGACACAAGGAGAGTCACCAGCAGAGACCAAAGAAAAGAACAGGATGTCTCTCTCCACAAAGCCAATTCCAGAGTGACAGAAGAAGCATCTGCTCTATGATAATATTGGGGGATGTGAACACACCTTTCAGCATTGGACAGATCATCTATGCAACAAATCAACCGAATAACCATTATTCTTTCAGAGGGAGGGAAGATATCTAGAGTTATCGGTGGTGGGAGGGGGGAGGGAGAGGGAGGTACAGAGCGATTGGACAAGGGGCATAAAGAATAAGTACAGTTTGTAACAATACACATACTAGTAATATTGATTTGTTCAACATATGTCAACATTGAGTCCCCAAAATATGTATAATCAATTATGATTCAATAAAAAATATATATATTTTTAGAAAAAGAAAAAGAGAATAAAAAGCTGGAAGACTGGGATCACTGAATATTAGGTATATGTGGGAATCAACAGTTAAGTTTTGTCCTGTTAAGTTTCAGATATTTATCAGACATCCAAATGGAAATGTTACATTTGTAGTTAAGCAAATGAGTCTGAAATTCAGGGTTGAGTTCCAGGATGGTATAAATTTGGGTATTAGTATATTGAAGATATTTAAACCACTAACCAGGGGATTATCTAGAAATATAGTGTATAAGTAAGAAAAGACCCAGGACTGGGGACTGGAAAATTGAGAAGTTGTGGAGATGAGGAGAGTCCAACAAAAGAGCCTAGGAAGAAGTGAGCAGGGATGTAGATAGGGTACCAAAAGAGCCAAGAGAAAAAGTGTTGGAAAGAAGTGATCAAATATGTCAAATGTTACGAATAAGTCATGATGAGAACTCGGGCTTGACTATAATTTAAAAATGAAAGTCATTCATTCATTCATTCACTCATTCACTTATTCTGGGTGCTCTAGAGAAACTTGAGGAGTACTGGTATGAGAACTCTAAGTAAAATATAAAAAATGAAAACAAAAACATGTAAGAAGTAGAATCTCCTAATCAGTATCAGAATACATGAATGTTCATGCATGTTCCTGCACTGTCAGAGAAATCTGAAGCAACAGGTGACATGACTGAAAGTAATGCCCACCCCTGTAACTTGTGGTAGAATTGACCAGCAAATTTCCTGGAATTTTCTTCAGTAAAAAGAAATTAAGCTACTATTTCAAACTCTTACAGTATAACTCTTTTCTGAAGCATTATTGAGAGTTTCTTAAAACAATTAATTGTTGAATGAAAAAAGCCGAAAGAAGTTTGTTTGACATGATTAGGAACGGTAGAGTAGATGTGAGTAACATTCAGTATTCACTGGCACTATATGAACATGCATGCACAATGACATTTTTTTAAAAGGTTAATGCATGTATTATGTCAGCATGGCTTACTTTAAAGCTGTGCAAATTTCCCCCAAGAAATAACAAAGAAAGTCAGCCTCCATCCTATCAACACTGAATTTAAAAATTCTAGTATAAAACAGTTAAAATACAAATAAAATACATTAAAAATTTTAACCATGAAGAGTAGAATTCTCCTTTTTAAAAAAATTAGAATTTGTTGAGCTTCTTGTTCCCACTTTAAAATAATTAGAAATAAGCAATATATTCAAATAGTTCTAAGTTCAAATGCACGAAAGGGAAGAAATTTCTGTTCCATTTGTCTCCCCTAGATGTCCTGTTTTTCCTTCCAGGAAGCAACCAAAATTACTAGTTAAAATGAAGCATTTTATTTTATTTTATTAATTTATTTTTTAAGCTATCTGCACTCCCATGTTTATCACAGCACAATGTTTTTATTTTAATTTATCAATAAACAATGTAGCTGATTTTCTTGTCCCTTTATCAATTCCTCTCTACTCCCACCACCATCATATCTGTTCACTTGTCTCAACAAGTTCAAGGAATTGTTGTGATTGTTGGGTCTTCTCCCACCACCATTCATTTGTTTGTTTGTTTATTTATTTATTTATTTATTTATTTATTTTGTCTTTTTGTCTTTTTTCGTGACCGGCAATGGATCGCAACCCTCAGTGTCGCTCCCGTACCGGACCGGGACCGGCAACGGGATCGCAACCCTCGGTGTTGCCCCCGCTCCTCGCTCAGCCAGTGAGCGGCCGGTCTGTATGTGGGATCCGAACCCTCGGCGGGAGCGCTGCAGCGCTTCCCAAGCAGCGCACTGTAGCAGTGTGCCACCGGGCCGGCCCTTATTTATTTATTTTTATTAGCTCCCACAAAATAAGTGAGAATATGCGGTATTTCTCTTTCTGTGCCTGGCTTATTTCACTTAATATAATTTTCTCTAAGTCCATCCACATTGCTGCAAATGGTCGTATTTCATTTTTTTTTTTTTTTATAGCAGTGTACTATTCCATTGTGTAGATATACCACATTTTCCTTATCCACTCATCCAATGATGGGGATTTAGGCTGGTTCCAACTCTTGGCTATTGTCAATAATGCTGCAATAAACATGGGAGTACAGGTATCCCTTTGACACGATGATTTCCATTCCTCTGGGTATATACCCAACTGTGGAATAGTGGGTCATATGGTAGATCTATCTGTAATTGTTTGAAGAACCTCCATATATTTTACATTTTTCTCAGAATTGGAAAAAACAATCCTAACATTCATATGGAATTAAAAAAAGACCATGAATAGCTGAAGCAATACTGAGCAAAAAAAAAAAAATTAAAGCAGGAGGCATAACACTACATGATTCAAACTATACTACAAAGCTATAGTAGCCAAAACAGCATGGTACTGGCATAAAAACAGACACACAGACGAATGGAACAGAATAGAGAATCCAGAAATCAACCCTGCAGCCATCTGATCTTTGACAAAGGCACCAAGATCACACAATGGGTAAGAGACTGCCTCTTCAGTAAATGGTGCTGGGAATATTGGACATTCATAGGTAGGATGAATGAAACTAGACCCATACCTCTCACCATATACCCAAATCAACTCAAAACAGATTAAAGGATTAAATACACAGCCTGAAACAATAAAACTCTTTAAAGAAAACAAAGGGAGAACACTCCAGGAAGTAGGATTGGGTACAGACTATGAATATGACCCCAACAGCACTGGCAACCAAAGGAAAAATAAACAAATGGGATTATATCAAACTAAAAAGTTTCTGCACAGCAAAATAACAATTAACAGAGTGAAAATGAAGTATTTTAAATTCATGTTAGCAGTTATTTGTTGAGTGACTTCCACATATAGGATGCTGTATCAGGTCCTGTGGTATCTGCCTTAAAGGAGTTTGAAAAAATTTGAGTCTGGTTTATAGATCACACTGAATAATACACTGGCATTACCTGAAAGTAGAGAGCTGCAGCACTACAGCTCCACTCTGGTGTGGCTCTGAAGGACATTAATGAAAGAAAATCTCCCAGTGAGTAGAACTTCAAATCTCAAAGGAGAAACAGCAAGTGCTATGCACTGTTTCATAGTCAGTGACTATTGGTTAGATGGAATAATCAGTAACTTAGAAGGAAAACAAATAAAAAAATGGTGACAAAGTGCTGAAGGGTGAGGGTATATTGATACACCTCTCTGAATGGGCACAGAGAGTGAAATCATTGGTGTCCCATGTGAATGCTCACCAGGGAGCGAACTCAGCAGAGGAGGAGTTTAATAATAAGATGGACAAGAGGATGCATTCTTTCCACAGCCATTCTTCTTCTTGCCTGATGGACTCACAAATTGTCCTTGGAATTGGAAATGAAGGTAATGCCTGGACTCAGTAAATGGACTTCCAATCACTAAGAGCAAATAGTTATAGCCACTGCTGAATGCCCCATCTGTCAAGAGCAGAGACCAACACTCAGCCCCTACTATTCACTATGGTGAACACCCAGCCAACTGTGGCAGATTGGGTACATTGGATCACTTCCCTCATGGATAGGACCAGGATTTGTTCTTACTGGAATAGACATTACTCTGGATATGGATTTTCCTCCCTTTCCTCAACTGTTCTTTCAAAACCACCACACATGGACCTAAAGATGACTTAGTCACTGGTATTTCCCACAGCATTTCTTCTGACTAAGAGACTCATTTCAGAGCAAATAAAGACAATAGGCTTATGAGTATGGAATTCACTGGTTTTACCATGTTGTCCATCACCTCGAGGTATCTAGTTCGATAGATATGTGGAGTGGCATGTTGAAGACTCAGTTTGGGTAACACCTTGCAAGCTGGAGTAATGGCCATCAGGATGTTGTATATGTTCTAAATCAGCCATCAATATATGGTGGTGATGGTGGTGTTTATTCCATAGTCAGAATTCAAGGGTATGGGAATCAGGGTGGAAAAATGGGAGTGACTTCTCTCATTATTATTTCTAGTGATCTGATAGTGAAATTTTTGCTTCTCTCTCCTTAACTTTGGGTTCTGCTGGTCTAGCAGCCTTAGTTCCTAGGAGATAAATGCTTTAGCCAGAGGAACAGGTATGGTTCCATTAAATGAAAGTTGAGATTAGCCTGCCAACCCCCATGCTCCCTGTTCATTATACCTACCTGTAGGTCAACAGGCAAATAGAGGGTTACTGTATTGGCTATGGTGATTGATCCTAACCATCACAGGGAAATTGGTTCTGTACTGCTCAATAGGTTAAAGAGGAGTATTTCTGGGAATGTAGGAATCCTCTGGGACACTTCTTAGCACTTTCAATCTCTGTGATTAAAGCTAATGGAAAAATAGAACAACCCCATACAGACAGAGAGATTAATAGTCCCTTCAGGAATGAAAATTTCGGTCACTCTACCCACCGAGGTGCTTGCTGAGGGCAAAGTATACATGAAATTGGTAGTGAAAAAAGAGACAGGAATACCAGCTGTTATTATGTGCTTGGTTTCAGAACTGAGTACTATAATAATCACAAGTTTTTCTTCCTTATTTTGATATAAATATATTTGTGTATATTTTAACCATTTTTTCTCTCTTATGACTTATCAGGTGATAGTAATAGCTAACCTCATGTCTTAATATTTAAGTTATAGGATATCAAAGAGGAACATGATTGAACTATCCAAAGATGCATGGGGTGACTTGGCATCCTTTTTTGGGGAATAGGGTTAGCACAGTTTTGGTTGTACAAGGGACAGTTGCATCACGCTAAGTGAATACATGTTTTTGACATTGTTTTTATGTAGAATTTAAATATGGCTAAAAGATATGTGTATGGTGCCAGATTAATAAAGGTGGACTGTGGTGATTGTGTAGTGTGTTATCTTAGCTAATCTGGGGCTACGCATAAGCCTATTATCTTTAGGCTTTACAGTCTGACTCTCCCTGTCTTTGTTAACCCTGTCTGGCTTATTCCTTAGCCACTTTGTGACCCTCCTTTTTTATCTACGTGTTTTATTTTTGTCTCCCTCCAATCCATGGAGGGCCACTAGACATATATTTCTAAAATGCAAATGTGATTATACAAGTACTCTCCTTATTCTTCAGGGACCTCGGGATAAGTATCAAATTTCTTAAAGTGACATAGACACCCTGCTTAATTTGACACCCAACTGCCTATCGATATTCAAATTCTGATACATGCTCCCACCCTTCCAACCATGTCAAATAACTCAAACTTTCCCAAAGATTTTAGAATCTCTTTATCTCCCTAAAAATAATCTTCATTTACTTGTAACACCTATTCATGCTTCAGGAGTAAATTCTAGGGTCACTATTAACCCGTTCCTTTATTCAATCAAAATTGATTAACCACCTTTGATGGACCAGGTGCTGTTATTTCTCTCCTTCATAAAGCAGTCCTCATTTGGTTTCTTTTCCTTCTCTTTGCTTCCATTCCCACTGTTTATAGCATTGGATATTCACTGCTATCCACTGATATTTGGGTTCAAGTTCTCTCTTCTATTATTAACATCTTGTGCACACATGTATCTTTGCAATTAACAGTGTCATAACTTCTGGTTTTCTTGTTTGTCTCTCCTATTATACTGTGAGCTTGTTGATGGCAGGAATTGTATCTTTGTATTGTGTGTGTGTGTGTGTGTGTGTGTGTGTGTGTGTGTGTGAGAGAGAGAGAGAGAGAGATCCCATTGGCTAGTATAACTTCTGCTACTTTAAAATTTCTTAATAAAATTTTCTGAATGGAGATCATTTAGAATCAACAGACCTGATGAAATGAATAATTTCATCTCTTTGAGCCCTATCTATAAAACAAAATAAAGATAAAAGAAAGTAATAATGACCCTGAACATTCAATGAGCTTTTTGGAAATTCGGATGAGACATTCTAGGAGAAAATGTTTTACTTCAGTTGCAAGGAGCAGGGTTCTTTGGGTAACTTTGAAGAATGGTTCTATGGAAAGGGCACAACAGCAGTTCTGCTGCAGGGCTAAGTCACATCTTTTTTGTCAGTCTGTCTCTGCACAGCCTTTCTCTCTGCCTTTCACAGTGTTTCCAGTGTTGTCACTGCCAGTCACATCCTTATGTTTTTCTGTGGATTTTGTCACCTCCGCCACTGGGACTCCAGTTTTCTCTTTCTCGGGAGCCAGTGCACAGAGAGAAGGAGAAATCAGGGCATCTCTCTGCCGTCAGTGTGATTGTCTTAGGCTCTCTTCTTAGTGTCTCTAATTAGACACTCTTGTTCTTTAACGGTATCCCCAATTTACTTTGCAAGTCTGTATAATTTTCTTATCATATCTAATTCTTGATTTTATACAGGTATCCTTGTACCTATTCTTCTACTTCATAGCTTCTGCTAGCTCAAAGCTTTTATTTTCTGAATAGGGATGTTTTCTGTATGACCTTTTCATAGCCACATGATCTCTTTTTGTACATATCCTTTTAGTTTAATTATGAAAACTGATTCATTTTCTCTATAATTTTAACATAAATTCTGAATAATTGGTTACAGTTTGGACTAAACTCTTTTATGCCACGTCACCTCATTGATCTTCCAGCCATCTTATCAATAGCCCATCCCAGGTCCTACTTTCTGGGATGTAATGTTGGGTCACATGGTAGTTGACAATGGCCTTGGGTGTTAGGGCATTGACCTGGCTGACAACATGATTGACACATTAAGTACAATTATACAAACCTAGATATTTTTTGTTGAATAATAATGATGATGATGGAATCAATATATACAATGAAATAGATGAAAAAATACTCTAACAGGAGTATAATTAATTGGGCACTCTCATATATTGTTCCTCAAAGTAAAATTGGCTCAACTCATCTGGAATTTTTGTTTGCTGCATGCTCCAGGAGTCTTTCCAAAATTTATATTTTGAAGAAGAAATTTAGCATGTCAGTTATCTTTTTCAGTAATTCTGTTGCTAAATTACATTTTCTTTCATGGATTTTTTCTTCCCAATGTAAAACAGAAAGTAATAAATATAAATTTTAAAAAACCAAAATTTGCATTTTATTTCTATTTATAGAATTCTTTCTCAAAGAAATAGAGATGTTTTCAAAACTTTATGTATGAAGACATTTGTTGCTTTGTGGTTTTCAATAGTGAAAGATGAGAAAAAAACATGATTTCAAACTATTGGAAACTATTATTAAAGATTTTGCCTGTCATCTCAACTGCTCTATTTTCAGTGTCCAGAACAGTGCCCAGGACACAGGAGATGTTCAATGAATACTTGTCAGATAAGTGTATGTTGAATCTTTATTACAGAAAATTGGACAGTTATTAAAGATAATGCAATCCCAAAATGTTTGATATCATGAAAAAACGGGCCTTACATTATCAGGTGTTAAAGTAGCAGCACTCTCTTTCTCTCTCTCTCTGAGGAAAAAAATACAACAAAATCTTTAGTGTGTTTATTTTGTGTAGTAAAATTATAAGTGATCTTTTCTATATTTTGTTTTTCTTTCTTTTCAAAAATTACTAGAATTACACTTATTATTTTTAGCCAAAGTGCACAGTATATTTTCTGATACTGTCTCTGATTTTTCTGATTCATCCTTAGGGAAAGGAACAGAGAAGAGAAGAGAACTACTCTGTTGAGTTCCCACTGTATGCCTGGTATAATTTTAGGTCTTCACATACATTTTTGTAGAATCCTTCCAATTTTATCCAATAGGACACATCCCAAGCAGTTAAGTTACTTGCCCAAGATCACGCAGTTAATTACACAGCAGGAATTTGAACACCATTTATTCTAATTCCAGAGCATGTTTCCTTAACCACTAATCTACACTAATGCTCTGATTAACCTTTCTTGATTAAGCCAGTTCTCCCCAATTCTTCCCTTCACTGAAACTACATATTGATTTTACCCTTACATGAACTGGTTTTATTTTAATTGCTTTGCATGATTTGGATTTTTGTTTTTAACTAGATAAAGAGGTTGTTCAAGGCAAAAGCAATATTTTATTATGCTCCTTTTATATATTTCTATCATCTAGCTACCCAAAAATAGAGTAAATATTTGGGATTTACAGTTATTAATATTTTGATGAATCCATAAAAAACAAGAAAAATTAAAAATGTGGATGTATATAATTTTTTGCCTTACATGAGCCTGCTATTACCAATGTTTCTATGAACTGCAAGTATAACATCCTTAGGGTTTTAAGTTTTATCCCTGTCATTTCATATTCATTAAAGGCCCCAAATATTCAATTCTTCATGTCATATAGAAACATGAAATCTGTACTACTTAGCTTACTTTGCTTGCTTTCTAAGGCATTCCTAATCACAACCTGGTCATTTTAATCCTACTTTTTATCCCTCCTTTCACACACTGTGCTCAAGTTCAGAGAACTTCTGACTATTTCCTGAACGTCCTAAGCTCGCTTCCTCCATGCTTGTGCTAGTCCTTCAGCTTGAACCATTCTTGGAAATAATCTCCAAATGTCCAAATTCTATGTATCTTTTTAACCTTGTGTTAAAATTAGCAAATAAAAGACTTACACATGACTGATCTTTTCCCCCATTATATAGAAAACTTGAAAGTTCTTAAAGATTGCTACATTAGAATTTATTATGGTATCCCCCTTAGTAATTTTCTTAATTGTGAGTGCTCAACAGATTTTTTTTTTTTTTCCTTTTTGTCTTTTTTTACTGACCGGCAACGGGATCGCAACCCTCAGTGTTGCACCCGCACGGCGCTCAGCCAGTGAACGGGAACCGGTCTCCACATGGGATCCAAACCCTTGGCGGGAGCGCAGCCGCGCTCCCAAGCTGCGCATTCTCCAGTGCGCCACCGGGCCGGCCCTCTCAACAGATTTTTTGAATGAACAAAATTTATTGATATTTATTTAACTCTATTATTATGGCATTAAAGAGATAAATTAAAAAGTCACAAAAGTAGTATTGTCCCCCCTTCTCCAACCACCCTTTTCCTTTACAGCTAAACACATGGGTAAACCTTGAGTTATTTTTTCTGTCTCTTTTTTTCTTAATAAGTCCATGTTTGATAAACAATGATTTTTTTTTATTAATTCACATGGCATCAAAACCATGAAAAATTTTGAAAGTGTTTAGGTAATATTCACAATAATTTTATTATATGTCTTTATTATGAAAATGAATATTATTTAAAAAGAAAATTCATAAATTAGACTTTAAAGGAAAAATTTAAATTACTGAATTTACTACTGTTGGTAATTAGAAGATATGCTGAACAGCTGAATAACATGCATTTCCAAAAGGGTGAAATAAAAAAAGAAAGAGAAAGGGAGAGAGAGAAATACAAAAAAAAAATGCACAGTATTTTTTTGCATTACAGAATGTTTTATTTCATATTAACTTCATGTTGTTAGATAGTATACATGTGATATGTATATATACAGTATATATGAATGTGTATATTGTATGTTTTTGTATATACAGATATAATATATATTTATACAAATATATGTGTGTATATATGTGTACACACACACACACACACACACACACACACAAATGGTCCCTGACTTATCATGGTTTGACTTATGATTTTTTGAACTTATGATGGGTTTATCAGGGTAAATGCATTTTAGACTTATGACATTTCTGACTAATGATTGATTTATCAGGCCATAACCCCATCATAAGTTGAGGAGCATCTGTGTATATCAGTGGGGGATATTTTCCAGGACCTTCTATGGATACCAAAATTCATGGATGCTCAAGTCCTTTATATAAAATGGCATAGCATTTACATGTACCCTACGCACTTCCTCTCATATATTTTAAGTAATCTCTAGTTAATTATAATAATTAATACAGGCATACCTCAGAGATATTGTGGGTTTGGTTCCAGATCACAGCAATAAAGCAAATGTAGCAATTAAGCAAGTCACGTAAATTTTTTGGTTTTCCAGTGCATATAAAAGTTATGCTAACTCTATGTTCTAGTCTATTAATTGTGCAACAGCGTTATGTTTAAAAAACCAATGTGTATATGCCTCAATTAGAAAATACTTTATTGCTAAGAAATGCTAATGATCATCTGAGCCTTCAGCGAGTCATAATCTTTTTGTTGGTGGAGGATCCTACCGTGAAGTTGATTGCTGCTGACTGATCAAAGTGGTGGTTACTGAAGGCTGGAGTGCTTGTTGCAATTTCTTAAAATAAGACAATAATAAGATTTGCTGCATCAATTGATTCTTCCTTTCATGCAAAATTTCTCTGTAGCTTGTGATGCTGTTTGGTAGCATTTTATCCATAGTACAACTTCTTTCAAAATTGGAGTCAATCGTCTCAAACTCTGCTACTGCTTTATCAACTAAGTTTATTTAATATTCTAAAATTTTGTTGTCATATTCACAGCATCTTCACCAGGAGTAGATTACATCTCAAGAAACCACTCTCCTTCCTCATCCATAAGAAGCAACTCCTCATTGGTTAAAATTTTATCATGAGATTGCAGCATTTCAGTCACATTTTTAAGCTCTACTTCTAATTTTAGTTCTCTTGCTGTTTCCACCTATCCGCAGTTACTGCCTTTTCTGAAGTTTTGAACCCCTCTAACCTCTCATACATCTCTTTGCCAGTGGTTACTTCCTTGGGTTTTTACAATTGCAGAACAAATTTCTGCCATAACATTTTTTATAATTATCTTTATCTTATTTACTGGCATGTGGGTTCCTTCATAGCAAGAACACATTTTATTCCTCGTGCCTATCAAAGTGTTTGGCATATAGCAACTGAGAAGTAAAATATATAATAAATGAATAAATATGGCTGAAAGATAGTAAATGCCTATTTCCCGGTGACCTAGCATTGGACTACTCATGTACTCCATTATAGCTGAGCATACTGTGTGAATAGACATAAGTCTTTTAAAGGAAAAAAATGTAAACATAGAGGGTGCATTAATTTTACAGTTGCCTTCCATGGCCCATGTTGATATAATACTTGGTCTCCTGGCAGATATCTTATCTTTTATTTTTGGTATAGAATTTAAGAGGAATCTGATCTTTACCATCAGATCCAATTCTTATAGCAAGATTGCTCTTTGTGTGTGTTTGTATTTTACCCCTTACTAAGAAACTATTGATTTTTCTCTGCTCCATTGTAACCAGCAATTCTCAAATAAAACAAGTAGAATTTATTCCTAGATTAATGTTAGGTACAGCGAGATGGAGAAGAGAGAGATACCCGAGCCAGGCGCCTTTTCAGGTCTCGCTGAACCTAACAGTTAAGACATAGATATCTCTATTCCAATAGAAATATTAAATCCTTCATATTCTACATTACTGTTCAGACCCTATTTTACCGTTAGCAAAAGCCATATTGTTTTTTGGAAATTAATTATTAGATTTAGTCATACAGCTAAGTATATATGTGTTGTGTGTATATATGCATATGTATATAATTATTACACACATAATTATATTTAAGAAAGAGAAAGTAGAAAACCTATATGTGTTAAACTCAGTAATATTATTATTCTAGAATAGTTTTTACTAGGTCTGAGTGTCCCAATATTTTATATATATTAGAGCATTTTGAGTTTCCAGAACTATTTATGAATTTAAGGCAAATGTTTCTTAATTCGTTTTTCACTAAAGCTTTTGCAATCTACTTTAAAATCTAAAAGAGGCCAAGGACCAAATATATTCCTTTTTCTCCTCAAGTGTATCAGTATGCCTGATATCCATTAAACTTTTAAATAGTTTTTGAATTTAAATGGATAAGGTGGCATTATATTAAAATAATCTATTGTAAAAACGTAACAGAGCAGATGAGGTGATGATAGTGATTGGTAGAAAGATATTTTTAATTAATTGAAATGATAAAGGAGAAAAGGGTTGTCTTATCAGGTTTACATTTAAATTGATAATGGAGTAGGCAAAGATAGGGCAGCTTCTCTTTTTGTAAAGTAATAGATTTTATTTTTGTAGCAGTTTTAGGTGTACAGAGAAATTGAGCAGAAAGTACAAACAACTCACGTACCCCCTCCCCCACAGTTTCTCCTCTTATTAACATCTTGTATGAGTGTGGTATGTTTGTTACAATTATGAATAAATATTGATATGCTATTATTAACTAAAGCTTACATTAGGGTTGACTGTATGTGTTTTATGGTTCTATCGTTTTTGCCAAATGCATAATGTCATGTATTCACCATTATAGCAGCGCCATACAGAACATTTTCACTGTTCTAAAAATCCTCTGTGCTCCACCTATTTGTCCCTCTCTCCCTCAACCCTCCCCTGAAATTCTGGCAACTACTGATTTTTCTCCCCCATCACCTTAAACATTTATTATTCTTTCGTGTTGGGAACGTTGAAAATCCTCTCTTCTAGCTAATTGAAGGTGTAAAATAAATTGTGGTTGATTATCGTCACCCTACAATGCTATAGAGCACTAGATCTTATTCTTTCTCTCTAGCTGTAATGTTGTATTTGTTAACCAACCTCTCAGCATTTCTCCTCCCCCCATGCTTCCCAGCCTCTGGTAACCATCGTTCTACTGTCTACTTCTATGTGATTGACTTTCTTAGCTTTCACTTGAGAAAAATCAAATCAAAATGAATTAAAGACTTAAATATAAGATCCAAACCTATAAAACAATTAGAATAAGACATAGGGAAACACTTCAGGGTATTGGTGTGGCAAAGACTTTATGGTTTGGCAAAGACCTTGAGAGCACAGGCAACAAAAGCAAAAATAGACAGATTGAATGATATCAAACTAAAAAGCTTCTGCACAGCAAAGGAAACAAGAGTGAAAGACAACTCCCTCAAAGTGGGAGAAAATATTTGCAAAATATGTATCTGACAAGCATTTAATATCTGTAGTATATAAGGAACTCAAAACAACTCAACAGCAAAAAACAAATAATTTGATCAGAAAATGGGCAAATGAGCTAAATAGATATTTCTCAAAAAAAGACATACAAATGGCCAATAGGTATATGTAAACATGCTCAACATCACTAATCATCAAGAAAATGCAAACCAAAACCACAATAAGATATTATCTCCCTACAGTTAGAATGCCTATTATGAAAAAGACAGAAAATACCAAATGCTGGCAAGATGTGGAGAAAGGGAAACTCTTATCCCACTGCTGGTGGGAATGTAAATTAGTACAGCAATTATGGAAGACAGTATGGAGATTTCTCAAACAACGGCAGATAGAACTACCACATGAGCCAGCAGCCTCATTACTGGGTACATGTCCAAAGGAATGGAAACCAACCAGTGGAAGAAATACCTGTACTCTCATGTTCATTGCAGCATTATTCACAATAGCCAAGTGTTGGAACCAACCTAAGCATCCTTCAATGGATGATTGGATAAAGAAAACGAAAATGAAATTCAAAGGAAAGCAAATCAGTATGTTGGAGAGATATCTGCACCCCCGCATTTATTGCAGCACTATTCACAATAGCCAAGATATGGAATCAAACTAAATGTCCATCAGCAGATAAAGGGATAAAGAAAATGTGGCATATTTACACAATGGAATACTATTCAGCCATAAAAGAATAAAATCCTGTCATTCATAGCAACACAGGTGAGCTTGGAGGACATAAAGTTAAGTGAAATAAGCCTGGCACAGAAAGATAAGTAACACCTGTTTTCACTCATATAGGACATATTAAAATGAGAATTTGCTTGTAGGGGCTGTGGGTAATGGGAATTTGATAAAGTTAGCAAACAATTTCGTTCAGATTAAGGTCTTAAAAATAATCCTTTGTTTTGTTGTGTCGAATTAGTATGGAACTGTTTACACCTAAAACCCTATCACCATATAAATCTATTATTCTCTCATAAACAGTCTTTGACTTATACACTTGTCTGATATTGAGAATGTAGCTCTGTGTAATTTACTTTTTATGTAATATCTCAGTAACTTCTCTTGGCATCACTGTTTTTTTGTAAACAAACACTAACATAGTCTTTATAATGTGCTAACCAGTGTTCTAGGCTCCTAATACACATTAACTCTTTTCATTACCATAGCAATTCTTTGAGGTAGGTACTATCATTACCCCCATTTCACAAACAAGGATCCTGAAGCATCCAGGAGACATTCAGTGAATCAGCTAGTAACCAGCTAGTAAGTGGCAGAGCCAGGATTTGAAGCCAGTTGGTCAGGCTCCAGTGTCTAGGCTCTTAACCGCTAGCCCTGATGTATCTGGGACAAGCTAAAGCAGCATTTCCCAGAGGTCATTCTTCAGAATGTTATGTAAGGTACTGTGGGAAAAAACCCTCTGTATTCAAACTGGTTTGGCAGATATTTTTTTGTTGTTGTTAAATTTTTATTTATTATTAGTATTAGTATATTTATTTTTACAAATTGTGATATTTCTTTATGCTCTTTGCCCAACCTATCACTTCCCAAACCCCCTCCTTCTCTCCCCACCATCTCTAGTATCCTTGAATACCAGAAAGAAAGAAAGAGCCCAACAATACATTGATCTTTTTTCTTTCCTTCATTCCTTCATTATTCCCTCCTTCCCTCTCCCCCACTTCCTTCTTAGCTTCCTAGCAGCCAGTTATGAGTGAGACATGCAGTATTTCTGTGTCTTTGTCTGGCTTATTTCACTTAACATAATTTTCTCCAGACTCAACCATGTTTCTACCAATGGCAGAATTTCATTCTTTTTTATGGCTGAGTAGTATTCCATTATGTATATATACCACATATTTTTTTATTCCAGTCATCTGCTGATGGACACTTAGGTTGGTTCCATATTTTGGCTATTGCAAATAGAGTTGCAATGAACAGGGGAGGGCAGGTATCCCTTTGACATGATTTCCATTCTTTTGGATATATCCTCAGTAGTGGGATTGCTGGCTCATGTGGTAGCTCTATCTGTAGTTGTTTGAGAAACCTCCATACTGTTTTCCATAATGGCTGTGCTAATTTACAGTCCTACCAACAGTATGGAAGACTTCCCCTTTTCCCACATTGTCAACTGCATTTGTTAGTCTCAGTTTTTTAAATAACAGCCATTCTACCTGGGGTGAGATGATATCTCAATGTGGTTTTGATTTTCATTCTCTGATGGTTGGTGATGCTGAGCATTTTTTCATGTACCTGTTGGCCATTTGTCTGTCCTCCTTTGAAAACTGTCTATTCATCTCCTTTGCCCATTTTTTTAAATTGGATTATTTGGTTTTTTTCTGTATACTTGTTTGAGTTCTTTGTATATTTTGGATATTAATCTCTTGCTGGATTAATAGTTTGCAAATATTTTCTCTCATTCCGTAGGCTGTCTTTCTGTTCTGTTGATTGTTTCCTTTGCTGTGCAGAAGCTTTTTAATTTGATATAATCCCATTTTTTAATTTTTTATTTTGTTGCTTGTGCTTATGGGGTCTTACTCATAAAGTGTTTGCCCAGTCCTATTACCAGGAGTGTTTCCCCTATATTTTCCTTTAGTAATTTTACAGCTTCAGGTCTTATATTTAAGTCATTAATCCATTTTGAGTTGATTTTGGTAAATGGTGAGAGGTACAGGACCAGTTTCATTTTTCTACATATGGATGTCCAATTTTCCCAGCACTATTTATTCAAGAGGCTGTCTTTTCCCCAATGTACGTTCTTGCTGCCTTTGTCAAAGATCAGCTACCTGTAAGTATGTGGGTTGATTATCAGGTTTCCTATTCTGTTCCATTGATCAAAATATTTTAAATCACAGATACTCATATTAGTTTTCTATGGCTACTGTAAAAATGAGATGTCTGGAGATCAGAAATTCCAACATGAAGATGTGGGCAGGCTTGTGATCCTTCTGGAGGCTGGAGAGGAGAATCTATTTTCTTGCCTTTTCCAGCTTCTAGAGACCTCTTGTATTCCTTGGCTCCTGGCCTCTTCCTCTATCTTTAAATAATCATTTCAGCATCTGGGCCCACCCAGATAATCCAGGATAAACTTCCCATCTCAAATTTGCTTATGTAACCACATCTGCAAAGTTTCTTTGCCATAGGAGGTAATATATTCACAGGCTCTAGAGATTAGGCCATGGACATCATCAGGGTCTATTATTCTGTCTACCACATACTTTTGTGTAATGTATTAAAAGATATTAGAATTTCTTTAGTAATAAAGCTTTTCTTTCTTTAATATCCATATGCAAGATACATCATCATTAATAGTACCCAAAAAGAAAAATCACTGATAATTAAATTGTGATATGACATTTTCCAACTGACTTTTATATGCATTAATTTTTTTAGATTTAGACATATTTTTTATCATCTATCATTATAGTACATAAATTTAAAAATATATAAATGAGATAAATGGGTCAAAGTACTCTTTAAACTTCATATTCAGAATCTTACTCTTCCAAATCACTTCTGACCCATGAATTTTGATGTTTGTGTTTTTTCCTTACAATATTGTCCTCTGTGCAATCTAGTGTTGGTGACACAGCACTGAGGAAAAAAAAAAAAACTAAAATAAAATAGATCAAATGAGAAAACTTCATAAACAAACAAATCCTATGCTCTTAAATTGACTTTGAAATTTTATAGAGCTAGCCTACTTTTGACTAGTATTTTGAGAAAGTTATTAAATACCTCTGATTCACAACTTGCCTCACCCTGCCCCACAACAGTTTGGTTTATAGATAGAGGTTAAAAGAATGCTTCACTATTCTGGCATTTTCTTCTGAGATGTTGACATCCATTCTGCAAGATTTTGTAGAGGTACTTTTCTGGTTTGGATATACTCATGCGATGACATGATTTGCCATATGGCTGATGGCAAATTTTGAAAAAAAGATTTCAAAATTAGAAAAAGAGCCCTAAAACTGACAAAATATGACAGTATTTTGCCAACACTAAGATGTTGGTGAAATAGTTATTTAGGAAAGTGGGAAAGTGAAAATACTAGAGTAATATTTTCAGACTGTCAGGAAGTGTTGTGGGTCAGTTGTGATTTGAGGTTATAAATTTAATGTGAAACTGCCTAATGTCAATGTGTTTCTTTCTCTGGAAACAAGAAGATATTCAAGTACAGTTTCAGAAGTTAGGAGGAGAGCTGGGTTTACTCTAGGTTTTAGCTATGCACGGTGAATACTGTGGGCAAAGGAAGGCGTGAACAAGTAAAGGGGGGTTTCAGGGGAGTGAATATAATGATGGCCCACAGAATATCAGTAGGGTTAGAAAATGAACAAGACATAAGAGGGTGATTGATAGTGAAAACGACCTAGGGTTTATATTTTAAAGGTCTAAATTTGGTCAAAGAAATGTAGGAATGGAAAGGTAATATCTATAGTGGTTGAAGCCAGATTGTCTTTGTTTGAATTGAGACTCTGCCATTTATGTGCATGTTCTAGGAAAGTTACTTAATATCTCTGTGTTATGGGATAACAAGATAACAATAGTTAATGGGATAAGAATAGTCACTATTTTATTGTGTTGTTATGAGGGTTATATGAGTTAATATATATACAGCACTGAATTCAGTGCCTGACACATAATAAATACTCAATACAAAAATAATGATATTAAATATTTTATAATGTTTTATTAATAATAGAATTATTACCTGAGTGGGTGATCTGGAAGAATAGAAAGTTGTAGTTCAAAAGAGCTGCTTGAAATAAAAGATGTGAAGATAGTAGTTGATGGTTGAGGTAAGGTAAAGAAAAAGATTACCAGAGATGAAGAAATCAAGGAACCAAGATACCAGGGTGTTGAAAGATTATCTTGCTCAGAAAGTCACTGCTTATCAGCTTGTCTTTTCCCAAAAGAGATTCTGATGTTTTTGGTAGCTTATTATTGTCCCAGTTTATCACACTTCCTTCTATCTACATCTTGTTGTGGTCTCATTCTGGGCAATGTGTATTTCCCACTTCTCAATCTTGAGCTTGGCCATGTGACTTGTTCTGCCAATAGAATGAGGCAGAAGCAACATGTTATCAGTTCCCAGCCTAGACCTTAAGAGACTTTGCATGTTTTGTTTTCTCTGCCTCTGCCATAACCACAAGAAAAGCCTTCTCTGGGTGGTGCTGCTCATTCACAGTGAGCCCCAGAGGTAGCATATGTGGTCTAAAGTCAACCCAGCCAACCTCAGATTTGCATGAGGAAGCAGCACCTCAGCCTGAAGAAGTGTCACCTTGGCTGACCAACCTGCAGATCTATGAGAATCAATGCATATTGTGGCATGCCACTGAAAACATGTTCTTTTTTTCACATCAATAGCTAATTGATGCAGTAATTTCACAATTCCAAGATACTTTTAAGAGTTTTCTTAAAGACAATTTTTAAAGTCACTGAGTATTTTTTTTTTCCAATTTCCTATCATTGTATGAGGATCTAGGTGAGTTTACCTAGAGTTTCAACCTGTTAACTGGGTCCTAGAAGAAAGAAATGTTAAAATGTGGATTAGGTTTGGGTAGAAAAAGGCCAGTTATGTTCTATAACAACTGTCCTAAATCTAAATCAGCTCCTATGTTTTCAGGTTAAAATGTATAAAATTATACTTTTTAATAATAATTATTATTTTGTGAATTCATAATTTATATTTTGATATAAGTATACAGTTTGTAGTATATTTTAACAAAGCTAATTATTAGAACTAATGAGTCATTGTTTAGGATTAGAGTGACATGTGACGAGTTAAATTTCCTTTTCATAAAATAAGAGCCAATAGAGCTCTTAATAAGAGTTAATACTGAGAGAAGCAGAGAGGGAGGCTCAGGATGGCTGACTAGAGGCACCTAGATCTTGCCTCCAACACAAAGAAATTTCAAAACAGCAAATAGATAATCACATGTGGAATAGGGTGTCTAGTAGAAAACACTGGAATTCAGAAAAATAGTGAAAAGGACCTCCTGAAGCTCAGAAGCTTGAGATAGCAGCATAGAAAGACAAATGATGCACCCGTCCACGATCAGCTCAGAGACAGGAAAGACTCCTTGCTGTGGGGAAATGGTAAGCAAAAATAATCCCTGATGGTATATGCTTCTACCACAGATGCCTGCAATCCAAGCTACAAGAGAGCCACACTGTCCTTGCATGCCATGAGTCCAGTATAGGGAGCTGCTTAGAGCCCTTGTGATAGCATTAATCAAGAGAGGGAATTTATGCTGAGCCCTGCCCCTATCGGCTGTGTCACAGTCTGCTGTGGCATACTGCCATTTTGCTATCAGAGCCCACAACAGAATGCATTGGCCCTGAGGCCCAGTAGTGCCAGCATCTTTAAGGCCCCCTCATCACACCATGACCCTGGCACCCAAACCCACACAGTGTCCTATATACCTGGGGGCAAGTGGTCCAGTACAGTGTAGAGGCCACCCCCAAGACAAAGGGAACCAGTGCTCACATTTTTTGGAAACTGACAGCTGACCGATCAAGGTCTTCTGCCATCACCAGCTGTTCTGCTTTCTTTAGTGGAGCAACTGTGCCTCTCTTGGGGACACAGAGTCCAGTTGCAGCTCTCGCAAGCTGCCCAGAGCCACCCCCTCCAGCTGAGAAGCTGCAAAGCACCGATGTGCCTCTCCTGGAGCATGGAGTCCTGTATGCAGATCAAGCAAAGCTATGAAGAACTACCCACCCCAGCTGAGGAGCTTCAGAATGACCCAGTGTCTCTCTTGGGAATGTAGGGTCCCACCCACAACACAAACCACCTTGCTTGGAGTGGCCTACTCTAGCTGAGGAGCTTCAGAGGACCCTAACACTTTTCTCAGGGACCTAACACTTTTCTCCCTAGATCTTGCCTACAACCTTAGTGACACTGTACAGTATTTTACTACTCCTATTGAGGAGATACAGGACAACCCAGTGACTTTCCCAGGAGTCTGAGATCTTGGCTGAAACCCCAGTGACTTCCTCCCTGGGAAAAGCACTGGGGAACTCTGTAGCTTCTTATCTGAAGGGATACACAGTCCCACTCATTACCCTGGCAATGCTGCCTACTTTAGGGGAGGGGACAGCTGATTGCCACAGCACCTCTCCTGGAACTTTATAGTCTCAACAGTGACTCCAAACACCCTGTCCATGGTTATTCATTTCAGCTGAGGAAGGACTGAGCACATCAGCACATTTCCCAGGATCTTGAGGTCCTGCCTGCAGCCCCAGCAACCTGGTTTAGTTTCATCTACTTCAGCAAGGAGCTGCCAAGTGTCCCAGCACCTAGGCCACAGAGGCAGTCACAGACAATGCCGATGTTGAATACACTTGAAAAAAATCAAATGGAGACTACACTACTGTGTTCACACAGAACCAAACATAAAATACTCTACCTGAATGACACTATATAACACATTTGTAGTAAAGAGTCTCTCCCTTCAAAAGTTACTACAGAAAATTAGAAGTGACTGTTCCACTCAATGAGATGGAAATGGATACAGATAGACAACACAACAAAATAAAAAACAATTAATGATCTGAGAGACAGGCTCAGGAAAAAGCTAGATATCACAAAAAATAACCAAGCAGAAATCATGGAACTGAAGAATTCATTAAATGAAATAAAAAATACAACCAAAGCTTAAGCAATAGGCTAGATCGAGCAGAAGAAAGAATTTTGTAATTTGAAGACAGGTCTTTTGAAATAACCCAGTTGAACAACAACAGTAAAAAGAGTAAAAAATAATGAAGAAAGCCTATAAGATCTATGAGACAACATTAAGCACACAGATATGTATTATGGGCCTTCCAGAAGGGGAAGAGAAGAGAAAAGGCATCATTCAAGAAACTGTTTAGTCCAATTGCCAAAAGTGAAAGACAAAGAGAAGATTCTAAAAACAGCAAGAGAAAAGCATCAAATCGCCTTTAAGGGAATCCCCATCAGACTAAGCAGATTTCTCAGCAGAAACCTCATAGGTTAGAAGAAAAGATGGTATATTCAAAGTTTTGAAAGAGAAAAAATTCCAGCTGACAACACTATACCCAGAAAAGCTATCCTTCAGTAATAAAAGAGAAATAGTGCCTAGATAAATTTCTAGACACATACAACCTACCAAGATGGACCCAGAAGCAATAGAAAATATGACCAGGCCAATAATGAGTAATGTGATTGAATCAGTAATAAGCAGTCTGAAAAGTTAAGCCCAGGACCAAATGTCTTCACTGTTGAATTCTACCAAACTTTCCAAGAATTAATATCAATTTTCCTCAAACTATTCCAAAAAATCAAAGTAGAGGGTATTTTTTCAAATTCATGCTATGAGGCCAGCATAATCCTAATACTAAATGAGACAATGAGGAAACATAAAAAAGAAGACTACCAGCAAATATAGCTGCAGAACATAGATGCAAATATTCTCAACAAAACACTAGCAAACCTAATTCAACAGCACAAATTTATACACCATGGTCAAGTGGGATTTATTCCAGGGATGCAAGGATGGTTCAACATACACAAATCAATAAATGTGATATACCACATCAATAAGATGAAGGACAAAAAACATATGATCATCTCAATAGAGGCAGAAAAAGCATTTGATAAAATTTAGCATTCCTTTATGATAAAAATTCTCAACAAATTAAATATACAAGGAAATTATCTCAACACAATGGGGCCATATATTACAAACCCACAGCTAACATCATACTAAACAGAGAAAAGTTGAAGACTTTTCCTCTAATAACAGGAAAAAGACAAAAATGCTCACTATCACCACTCTTATTTAATACAGTACTGGAAATTCTAGCTATAGCAATTATCAAGAGAAAGAAATAAAGGGCATCCAAATTAGAAAAGAGAAAGTTATATTGTCCCTGTTTGCAGATGTGATCTTACATAGAAAACCTAAAGACTCCATCAAAAAACTTATAGAACTGATAAATGAATTTGATAAAGTTGCAGAATACAAAATTGACATACGAAAATCAGTAGCATTTCTATACATCAACAACAAACTAGCTGAAAAAGAAATCAAGAAAGCAATATCATTTATAATAGTTACCTAAAAATGAAATACCTAGAAATAAGTTTAACTAAGGAGATAAAAGATCTCCCCAATGAAAACTACAAAACACTGATGAAAGAAATGCAAGAGGACACAAAAATATGGAAAGACATTCCATGATCATGGATTGCAAAAATTAATATTATGAAAATAACCATACTTCCCAAACTCTTCTGCAGATTCAATGCAATCCCTGTCAACATACCAATGATATTCTTCACAGAAACAGAAAGAACAATCCTAAAATTTAAATGGAACTGCAAAAGACCTCAAAGGGCCAAAGCAATCTTCAGCTAAAAGGACAAAACTGAAGGCATTACACTACTTCACTTCAAAATGTACTACAAAGCTATAGTAATTAAAATAGCTTAGTACTGGTATAAAGACAGACACACAGACCAATGGAACAGAATAGAGAACCCAGGAATATACCTACAAATCTAAAGCCAACTAATTTTTGATGAAGGTGCCAAGAACATACACTGGAAAAAGTACAGCCTCTTCAATAAATATTGCTGGGAAAACTGAATTTTCTCATGTGAAAGAAAGAAACTAGACTCCTATCTCTTACCATGTGCAAAAACCACTCAAAATGGATTGAAGAATTAAGTGTAAGATCTAAACCTATAAAACTACTAGAAGAAAACATAGGGGAAACACTCCAAGACATTGGTCTGGGCAAAAGTTTTATGGAGAAGACATTTAAAGCATAGGCAACAAAAGCAAAAATAGACATATAATCTTATCAAACTAAAAAGCTTCTGTACAGCAAAAGAAACAATCAACAGAACAAAGAGGCAACCAGAAGAATGGGGGAAAATATTTGCAAATTATTCATCTGATAAGAGATTAATATCCATACTATACAACAAATTTAAACAATTGAACAGCAAAAAACCCCAAATAATCTGATTAAAAAATAGGCAAATGACCTGAATAGACATTCTCAAAAGAAGACATACAAATGCCCAACAGGTATATAAAAAAATGTGCAACATCACTAATCATCAAAGAAATGCAAATCAAAACCAATGAATGTGGGGTACTGAATAAGCAAGTTGACAAAGTCCTTGCTATTCTGGGGAAGCCAGCAAGGCTGGCATCGCTTCTGCCTACTTCCCCCTTCTCCCTCCCTTTGAGGTCTGACCTTTGTTTGAACCCAGGACCCTGGAAGATTTGTAAATGAGAAATTTATGTTCTTATTTTGTTGATAATTAGTTAGGTATGAATCTTCAAGTGCCATGGCAGCTGAAAATGTTTTGTTCTGTAAATAGCTTGGTATCAGATATAACTAATTTAATCAGTACAATTTGTTATTTTCACTGGCTTATAAAAAGGAACCAAAAATAAATTGAGATGCTTTACAGGTCAGCAACCTGCAAGGTCCTCCTGATCTTGTAAAATAAATCGTGTCTTTCTTCATTTCCCACTGTCTCCCCTCGGGGTACTGGTCGACAACAAATGAAATATCATCTCATCTCAGTTAGAATGGCTATTATTAAAAAGATAAAAAATAACAGTGCTGGAAGGATACAGAGAAAAGAGAACTCATACACTATTAGTGGGAGTGTAACTTAGTATAGCCATTATGAAAACATTATGAAAAACAAGATAGCATTTCCTCAAAAAACTAAAAATAGAACTACCTTATGATCCAGCAATCCCACTGCTGAGTATTTATCCAAAGGAAAGGAAATTGTCATACTGAGATTTATGTGCCTCTGTGTTTACTGCAGCACTATTTACAATAGCCAAGATTGGAATTAACCTAAGTGACCATCAACAGATGAATGGATCAAGAAAATGTGGTATATATACAAATGGAATACTACTCAGCAGTGAAAAAAATGAAATCCTGTCATTTGCAGCAACATGTATGAACCTGGAAGACATTATGTTGGGTGAAATCAGTCAGACACAGAAAGATAATATCCCATGTTCTCATTCATAAATCGGGTGAACATTTAGAAGTAGAGTAGAATTGTGGTTACTGGAGGCTGGAAAGGAGAGAGGGTTGTGGGGGAATGGCAGCGGTTAGTTCATGGACAAAAAATTATTGCTAGATAGGAAAAATAAGTTCTAGTGGTGTACATTAGTGCTAGACAACTGTAATTAACAATAATTTATTATATGTTCTCAAATGACTGGAGGAGAAGAGTTCAAATGTTCTTATCATAAAGCAATGTTGAAGTTTTGTGATGATGATTGCACCAATTACCCTGATTTGATCATCATTGTATACATACATTGAAATATAACTTTGAACCCCATAAATACGTATGATCAATAACTGTCATTTGAAAAAATAAATTTCTTAAAAAAAAGAAATCAAAAGGGCATTAATAAATGGCCATGGCTAATTAATAATACAATATAAATAAAACGGAGAATTATTTGTATAATTTGTGTTTGCATTTACCAGTGAATTGAATTTATTAATGGAAAACACTTAGTAAATTTATTTCTAATCAGTGTTATGTGTATGCAATTTTCATGGAAAACATTATCAATGAAATCATAGTTCCAATTTTAAAAAAGGAGGTAATATTTTTGAAATCTTTGTTCCACATACCATGTTATAAACTTACATGCTTAGTCTCATTTAAGCCTTATGATAAGCTTAATTGAAGTTAGGCATGTTTATTCATATCCATTTTACAGATGAAAAAAATCCTGTTTACAGTGGTTATGTCAGTTGCTCAAAGTTGCATAGCGAGAAAGACAAAGAGGTGACATTTGACTTCTGGTCAATGCTCTTAACCACTCTTCAGCATTTCAGCAAACTGTTTAGGTAAAGGACTCAGACTCTGAAACCAAACCACCTCATTTTGAGTCTGTCTCTACTGTTGTGCTTACTGGCTCCGTACCTCTTTTTCCTCTCCTATAAAAAGGGGAAAGCAATAAAATTTATCTTATAGGATTATTGTGGTAGTTAAATGTCATAATTCATATTTAGCACATAGAACAGATGCCTGGTAGGTAAAAAGCATTCAATAAATGTCATCTACTATCATCATCGGCCACAGCTTCATCACCATCATCATCATTATCATCATCATCATCAACATCACTGCTACTTAATAAAATTTAGTATTTATATGAACACCCCGACATTAAAGTGGGAGGGCATTGTAACAGAACAAAAGAGCTGGTTGGTAATAAAGAGCATCTGGTATTGCGTTTCTATTACTAGTCTGAAATTTTATCTTACAAATAGTTGGTGATAAGAGAGTTTAAACTCTGTCTTCCAGTAAAAGTGGCTCTTGTAGTTAAATTGTTTAGAAGGTCTCTATTTGTGCTCTTCTCTCTGTAATGCTGATTTAATTGCCTTCAGCATATAGTGTTCTATTGGCAGGTTTCCCATGTGTACCTGTAAATGAAAGGTTATATGCTAATGGATGTTTATTGCGTAATAGGAGCTTGAGAATATTTATTTCTTAGCAGAACTTGTTTCCCAGGTTATTGGCCTCTTTTTGTACTCGGTTGTTGTGTATTTTCCCTGATCATGTGAAAGCTGAGCCTAACATATGAAATCTCTCATTTGTGCCACTGCAAGGGGTTTGTGTGCTTCACTTCATTCTACTGAATATCTTTCATCCTTCCATATTCCTCTGAATTCTATCTCATGGCTGAGTGAACCCTTGCCATTCACAGATTTAACATTTGTGGTTTTCACGACTTACAGGAAACCTGGAAAGTTCACAACTTACATTACTTGTAAATGTTTTGAGGATCATGTTTGAATCATGTGTCCTTAAGGCCAGTGTGAGGGGTAAAAACACATGAGGCTATGAGTAAGCTTTGTCAATCACTCTGTCTCAATATCACTGTGGCTCTGTTTTTCTCAGCTTATATCAGGTATGCAGAAATCTCCATTAGATGTCTGAAGGGATTATTTAAATTCATCATTACATTCAACAGATTTATGTGAGAAATTGTATGTTATAGTGACATTTATGCATGTGGGACTTTGCAAAGGTCTTTTGACATATCCCTTGTGGGTTTTATAAGTCTATGGCATATGTTAGATTAAAAACATTGCCGTTTGGCCTTCCCGTATTGAGGATGATCTTAAAGGGTATTGGTTTTATAATAAGGTTCTGGGAAGTGAATGGCTTGGGAAACAGGATTATTTTCCTGCCTAGGCACTAAAATAAAGATCAGATTGTTAGGTCAATTCAACTGTATTCAGGTGTTTCTCTTTAAAATCTAAAAGGAGGTTAGAAACTTAAAATGTTGGAAACTAAGACTTTAAGAAGAAACAGCGCTATGCATGGGCCAATTTTAATTACATTTGTATAATGGGCAGAAGAAAGCTTTCATGAGCACTTCATGTCAGGCATTCTGCCGGAGGCCATTACTTGTGATCTGACTGAAACCTATTTTTCTCTCAGAACTAATTGTTTTATTTTATTGTGGTAAGAACACTTAACATGAGATCTACTCTCAATTTTTTAAAGTGCACAGTACGATATTGTTATAGGCATAATGTTATACAGCAGATCTCTAGAACTTATCTTGTATAACTGAAACTTTATACCCTTTGAATAGCAGCTCCCCACTTCTTAAGATCATCTTAAAGAAAGGTTAAAATGGATTTGAGGAGATTAGGAGGGTATTATACAAAATTAATTAAGCAACACAAATTAACACTTGCTGGGGTTCCCAAATCTCAATTTAATGTTTTAATTAGTTAAGTTGTAATTAATTAAAACCTCTTTTCTAAGCTCTAGAACCAAATTACTGGTATACTTAATGTTCTGTTCAGTCTATTTCTACCCCAAAGTCTATACCAAAGTCTTGGGTCTCAACATTTTAATGTGGTAAGAAGCCATATATATAATGATAGATTAAGTTAATTTTAAAAATTATTTATTCTCTTTCCCCACTTTCATTGGTATAGTGTAATTTCCCTTACCTTGATTCTAAGTATAGCCAAATAACTTGTTTGGTCAATGGGGTGTTGGCAGATTTACACAAGCAAAGCCCCTGAGTGTAATTAGACATACTCTTTTGAACTTCTTGCTATTAGAAGAACAAGACAAACTCCACCTGGTGGTCCTACGAGGAGGATTACATGGAACAGAGCAGACCTACCACAACCCAGTCCAGAGCACCACCCAGGACAGCCCCAGGTGTGGGAGCTAACCCAGGTGAAATTAGCAGGACCTCAAGTCCAGCCTGCATCAGCATCAGGCTGCACAAAGATCTTTGAGAATATCGTGTTAGCCACTGTGTTAGAAGAGGTTTGCAACACAGCAATTTGTGGCAGTAGCTAATGGATATGTATACTATTCAGAAGCAAAAGGAAATATAAGAGATAGAAAAACTGTAGTATTTGCCTAGCATGACCACCCCAGTTTTTATTTTTTATTTATTTATTTATTTTTTCATGTCCGGCAACGGACTGCAACCCTCAGTGTCGCGCCCGTACCGGACCGGGACCAGCAACGGGATCGCAACCCTCGGCGCTGCGCCCGCCCCTCGCTCAGCCAGTGAGCGGGAACCGGTCTGTATGTGGGATCCGAACCCTCGGTGGGAGCGCCGCCGCGCTTCCCAAGCAGCGCACTGTAGCAGTGCGCCACCGGGCCAGCCCAACCACCCCAGTTTTTAAACCCCTTTGCTATTGACTGAGTTGTGTCCCCTCTCCCCCAATCATATGTTGAATACCTAACCCTCAATGCAATTGTATTTGGAGACAGGGCTTTTGGGGAGGTAATTAAAGTTAACTGAGGGCATAAGGGTGGGGCTCTAATCCAATAGGACTGTTCATATAAGAGGACAAGACATTAGAGATTTTTCTCTCTCTGCACACAGAGAAGAGGCATGTGAGGATATAAAGAGAAGGTAGCTGTCTCCATGCCAGGAAGAGAGGCTGCACCAGAAACCAATCCCGACAGCACCTTCAATTCACACTTCCAGCCTCCAGAACTGTGAGAAAATAAGTTTTTGTTGTTTAAGCCCCCCAGTCTGTGGTATTTCATTATGGCAGTCCCAGCAGACTAATACACCCTTCTACAAATTTCTATCTCTAAGTAAATTTTGCCTGAACAGTGTCCTCAAACTTGAAGAATTGATAGCAACACTTCCTTCTGTATTTTGATATATGCTTAGGAAGGAGTAAAGGGAAGGGTAAGTGGAAAGAGGGAAAGATATTTTATTTCAAATTTCTCTTGAGAGAGGCCAGTGTCCTTTTGTTATAGGCTCAAGAGATTAAGGTACCTGTTTAGCTACACAGCTACGCCACTTGTTGGGCTAAGGCCATAGCTATGCCAATCGTATTGCTAAGTGACTATGTATGGCTAGGCACTTTATAACTAAAGCCAAAATGTTTCATTATTTTTAGTTACACGAAGTTTCCATTTGTATTGTCAGGGCTAGGGCTGAGACCCTTCAAACCCATTGTACAGACTGGGTCACCAGACCCCTCACATGCCAGGCTGAGTCACCAGACCCCTCACACGCAGGTCCATGCTAGGTAATTGGGAAAGATCCTGGGAGACATTAGCAGACAACACCAGCTCAGTCTTCAGCAGCAGCAGCAGCAGCAGCAGCAGTGCCCTCTTGGGGCATCCCAGGGGCACTGGCAGCAATAGCCTGCAGCAACAGCCTCCAGCAGCAGTAGTGGCTTCTCCGTGGCCCTCCAGGGACGCTTGTCTTTTATACTTACGTCCATAACCCACAACACCTGGGTGCACATGTGCAATTATATTAGACAATAACCAAGGAACACCTGGGTGCACGTGCATATTTACATCAAATGCTAGGCAAGATTCTGAACACCTGAGGGGCCCTGACCATTTTCCTCACTTTCCCTACAGTGCCAAATCCATAAGATTCCAAAGTCCTTGTGCTTTAAACAACACTAAAAAGATGCCAATATTTGCTTGGCAACTACCTTTATGTCAAACATGAGTTGTTATAATAAACATGGGCTGGATGTCAAGCTTGGCAAGGGATGAGTAAAAAGATATAGAACCTACTAAGTACATGATATGTAGTGAATGTGAGAAGTTTCATTTTGTACACTCTTCCCAAATAAAGGATATGTTTAACTCTTTAGTCACTAGAGCTAAGGGGCAAAATTTCAATCTTAGTCTGTGTATTAATCCATCTCTTTTGCTTATAGCAAATTACCTGGAACTGGGCAAGTTGTAAGAAAATAAAATTTATTACTTACTGTTTCAGAGGCTGGGAAGTCCGAAGTCCAGGGAACACATCTGGCAAGGGTTTTCTTTGGTGTGGCTTTACAATATTGCAGGGATCTCATATGGTGGGGCAGAGAGAGAGAGATATTCTTATGTGCTCTCCTTTGAAGGCCATCAGAACCAGGCCCTGACCACCATCATTATTTAATCCATTCACTATGGCATGGTCCTACAATCACCTCTTCAAGACCCCACCTTTCAATTACCATAATAGGATTTCCCACCCTCAAGATATACAGAGGGAATTAAGCTCCTAAAATATGGACTTTGGGGGACACAACTCAATCATTCCATAGCCGTCTGGATCCTGTTTTTTGGATTGTCATTTCCTTGGATTCTCAAAATTGTTTCTTTGGGGTAATACTTTCATCAAATGTCTCTAGGAATATAGCATTCTGATTTCTTAAATGCCTCAGGATCTTTTGTCATAATTCTACATCCAATTTAGAAAATATTTCCATTAATTTCTAAAATTTACCTATACTGCTTTAATGTTGCTATGGACTGAATTCTGTCTCCCCTTGTATCCCCTTCCCAAGTTTATATGTTGAAACCCTAACCCCCAACATGATGGTATTTGGAAATGGGACCGTTGAGAGAGAATTAGGCTTAGATGAGGTCATCAGGGTGAAGCCTTCATGATGGTATTATTGCCTTATGAGAAGAGATGCCAGAACTCTCTGTCACTTTCTCTGTCACTTTTTTTCTCTCTCTGTCTCTGACTCTTTCTCTCTCTGACTTTTTCTCTCTCTGTCTCTGAGCTCTTTCTTTCTGCCATGTGAGAATACAGTGAGAAGGCAACCATCAGCAAGTCAGGAAGAAAGCCCTCCCCAGAAAATAACCATGCTGGCACTCTGATTTCAAATTTAAAACTTCCAGAACTGTGAGAAAATAAATTTCTGTTGTTTAAGCCACCCAGTCTGTGATATTTTGTTATGGCAGCTCAAGCAGACTAAGACAAATACCTTTCATTTATTTCAGTCATTCATCATTACATCACAATGCTGAGCAGGAGATAATTTTATCCATCTACAGATGCCATTCTTTACATTTTGGATTGTGTTTATTCTTCCCGGGCTTTGTTTTCCTGCAACACTCTAGTTGCTGGGCTGAACCAACTGGTATTCCATTATTTTTGTGTGTTGCTCTTTCTTACCTCCTTTCCAATCTGTGAGTTATCGTCTGTCAACTGTACCTTAATGAAAGATCTCAGGGCTTCTTTCTTTTGGAGAAGCCCCTATGTCTGCAAACACAGATTTTCATTATTCCTGTCATCTGGTCGTAAGGGCAGTGTTAGTATTAGAATTTCTTTGATCATACGTTTCTATTCTCTTTTCATTCTTGTTTGTTTCAAGATGCTTCTTTATTCCTCCTATGGAGCTTTAAACTATTGTTATGATTTCCTTGGGACACATTGACTCCCCATTAGCAAAGCTCTTTCCCCCAGATATTCACATGTCATCATCCAGGTGTCAGCTCACCTGTCACCTCCTCAGATAGCCCTTGTTTACCCATTCTGTTTAAATATTTTTCTTCCCATCTGGGCTCCCTCGCTCTTTGCCTTCTTTATGTCATTAGTCCATTTTATTATCTTCAAAGTGCTTTGTTGCAATGATTGAGCTTTTGCTTGTTTATTATTCATTTTACTCACATGAATATAAGCTTCATGAGAACAAGAGACTTTTTGGTTTTGTTTACCATTGTACCCCCAGAGGTAATATAATTTCTGGCACATTTTGAATACTGAACAGATATTTGTTGAATTAATGAATGAGATTGAGGGAAAGATTATCCTTTTAAGAAATAACATAATGAATCCTATGTGAATATTTTTCCAGTCTCTCATTTCTAAAGTATCCCCTTTCTTTCACATTTGTGTGCTAAATATATTAAAACCTGAGCGTAGACTGAAACTCATTTTACTCTACCAGGAAATTGCACCTGTAAATTCTTAAAGTTTATACTGTCTTATATTTACACATTCTACTAGAATATTATGATTTGAAAAACAATGACTTTATATCCTAAGTTTCTTACATTCCAATGATTCAATAATTCTTTGACCAATTATTTAGCCTCTGTATTTTAAAGATTTTTTTTTTTGCTATGGAATTAAATGGTATAAAATCATTAATAATTCATTTTTTTTTGTAGACTAGCAGTAACCTTTCACTGGACATCCTGAGACAACATAGTAAAAAATGAAATAAATCAGCTTTCGGGCCGGCCTGGTGGCGTACTGGAGAGTGCGCCGCCTGGGAGCGTGGCGGCGCTCCCGCCGAGGGTTCGGATCCCATGTGGAGACCGGTTCCCGCTCACTGGTTGAGCGCGGTGCGGGCGCAACACCGAGGGTTGCGATCCCGTTGCCGGTCAGTAAAAAAGACAAAAAGGAAAAAAAAAAATGAAATAAATCAGCTTTTAAAAGTAAGTTGCCAAAAGTAAGTTCTGAAAACTAAGATAACAGGAATGATGTTTATTGTCACTTAAAATGCCATTATATTGTATGTCATTTCATGCCTCCAAGAATTTTTAAGCCTATTATTTTATTTTATTTTCATAATACTCTTATGACATGGATGAAAATAGATGGTCTCCATTTCTTGAGAGTGAGATGAAGACACTCAAGCAGATGGTTATTAAGACTTATTATGAAGTTGTTTTCTCATTGAGAACATTTTCATCCCTACCATGAAGTATTAGAGTTTTGACATGTAACTTGATTTAGCTTAATATAGAGGCACATCGTTTCTCTGGCCACAAAATACATTTCAGTTTCATGAGAGGTCTTTAACATTTGGAATGGTGAAGTGCTAAGTATCCTGAAATAGGAGTCAGAAGAATGAAGTCCACTCCAAGTTCTATCACTACTTAGTTGGTTGTTTTTGAGAAAACAACTTCATTCTTTGGCCTCTAGAACACTATGTATAATCTTCTAGGTTATATTAGTATTTGTTTTCTCATAATTGTTTAACAGACTCACTCAATAAATGTACTATTAAAAAAATTCTCTGGTAACAAAAGCTTGGAAAGTAAGACAGTCTGTGTCTTTTGTTTGAAAATTCACAACATGCTTTTAGTATATTAAAGGCTCCTAGAAGTTCTGGAGTTTAAAAAATAGAAAAAAAGAAAAGACAAAATAAACTGCTGAAGTTTATTTAGCCAAATAAATTCTCAAGCTTATTTGGTCAGTCATGTAATCTTTTCTTTGGGAAATAATTCTCTGAGCCAATCTACTTAGGAAACTCTATCTTCTGGTTCTGAAAGCTTATCAGTATTTTATAGATTGTAATTTAATAAAATAGCTGGCTATAGTCCAAAGACTGGTTTATTGTGAAACACTTATATAGATTATCATAAAAAGATTACATGCCCTTTCAGACATATATTTGAGTATAGTAAAATAACCAAAACCATGTTAAATTCCAACATTTGTGAGATTGTTAGAATAATTTCTTACTCGGTTGAGGGATATGCCCCTGGCCTAGCTTCAGGCTACTACATAAACCTTTTTCCCTTGACCTGTCATACAATCCTCTCTTCTTTCTCTTTTCATTATTTAGATTTGAGGCAACTGTGGGGCTTCAATCAATTGGCAGATTGTAAAATATTATTTTCCTAGAGCAAGTCATAGGTTCCTGTTGTGGTTTTCCTATTAGAGACTGAAAAAGAAGAGAATCCTTTAATGTGGGCATGTGCTGGATGTTTGAACCATTTATGGAACCCAACAGACATTATTCTTTTCCCTCCCACAGCTATAAGCACTGTTTATTGTCAACCAAGACAAAGGAAGGAAGAATGGAAAAAAAGGGAGGAAGGAAGAAAAGAAATAAGGAAGGAAAGGAAAAGTTTATGTTTTAGCAAATAATCCTTCAACAATTTATGACTATGAGGATATACAGAATGAGTAGAGTTGAAATTGTTGGGATCAAATTAAGTTTCACCACTTAAATTGTTGCCAATAGAAAAAACATTTTGGAGCCTAGAAAAGCAAATGTGAAATAATAATTTGTTAATTTTTTTTTTATTAACTATGTGCTTTGGGAAAAATAGTCAATTATTTACCTTTAGGATGGGTAGGATTATTACAAAAAATGAAGTATTTTAGTATAGGTTTATAGCATCATACATACTTTAGATAATGAGGATAGTGATAAAAGCAATAATATATAGAGAACATTTATTTTAAGGCAGGTCTTATATTAAGTATTATTATTATTTTTTATTGGTTATGAATATTCCTGAGATACATAAACAACATTATCTTATATCTGTGCAACATACAAATGAGGCACATTGGGTAACACAACTTTCAAAGTCAGAAAGGAAGCCCAACTCAAAAGTGAGTCTTAACCACTGTCCACACTGCTTCAATGGCGAGATTACAATGCATGAGTCTGTTTAACGAGACAATACTTTTAACTCTTAACAGGAGTTGGACATTGCTGTATTGTGATTTCCTAGAATATAAATTTGGTATCTAACCAGTTGGAGATATTGTTGTTAATGCTCATGATTTAGCTGGTGAATTTAACTAACTCCAGTTGTCTGGAAGAAAATTACTGCTTGTCTAGGTATCTGTTTCCTACACGTGGAATGTCCCAAGTCAAGAACCAAAAATAATCATTTCCTGGAGACTGTGTTTTCAAGGAGAAACTTCCCTATAATTAAAGTAAAATCTTAAATAATTAGGTTTCAGACCCACCAGACCATGCCTAGGCCACAGGAAAGAGAAAGTCTTTGGGCTTAGTTAAGTAGCTATGACAAACAGATTTTTTTTTAAATCTGTAGTGGATTGAATTATGTCCCCCCCAAACTCATTGAAGCTTGAATTGTGTCCCCCAGATTTTATGTATTAGAAACTTAGCCCCCACTGTGACTGTTAAGAGGGTGCAAAATCCTATTATGGTAAATGAAAGGTGGAGCTTTGAAGAGGTGATTGGATTGTAGGACCGTGCAGTAGTGAATGGATTAATAATGGTGGTCAGGGGTGTGGTTCTGAGGGCTTTAAAAGAAGAGGAGAGCCTGTCTCTCAATCTTTCTGTTCTCTCTGTTTCCACCATCTTGCAATGTGAGACCCCTGGGTCACTGTCACCACCACCAGATGGACTTTGAACTTCCCAGCCTCAGAAACTGTAAGCAATGAATTTTGTTTTCTTTATAAATTACCCAGTTCCATGTATTCTGTTATAAGCAACAGAAATGGACTTAATGGACATAATCATTTAAGGGAGTCCAGTTCTGTTAACTTCTTCATTGGATTTTTTTCTTTTTTTGGATGACTGGCCAGTACAAGGAATCAGACTTGACCTTGTTGTTGTAAGGTCGTACTCAAACCAACTGAAAGTTTCATCATGTTACATATTTGTGTTTCTGAATCTGCTGCACTTGGGTGAGTGACCTGGTATAGAGATTGGAAGAGGGGCTAAAGAAAACAGTCAGAGCATCTTGGTCTGACCTAGCCCTTATTCTTTCTGTGGCCTACATAATGCAGAATTTAAGTACCCACTGTGGCTTTGTTTCCTTGTATTTAACATTTGCACTAATTTCCTCTATTTAAAAGAGCAGTGAGATTAGCGAGGTAAATAATACCAATATGTACATGAATAAAAATGCAAATACTAGCTACAATTTGTTGATGTCTATTTTCTGGTCAGGATTTTAAGTATTTTGGATATGATATTCTGCTTAATCTTTCTTGCATCTTTATGAAGTAGGTGCCATTATTAAGCACATTTTATTACTGAAGAAATTGAGGCTTACAGAGGACTAAGGCATGTCCCAGGTATGTGCTATTATCATCTCTAGGAAATAGGCATATTGAGTTAGATGGGCCTTATTAATGTTGTTATTGTAACTTGTTTCTCACTTTGCTTTGTATACCTTCAAAGGTTCTTTCTCATATCTGAGAGCGGAACCTTAGAGGAGCATAAGGTGTTTGGGAATGAATATGATTTGGATTTCATGACCTATTCAGTTTTTTTCTAGTGAAAAATTTCCCCAATCTGTGAAATGGGAGAAAAAGAATAAGAGTTTTCAAATTTGCAGAAGGAAGTCTGGCATCTATAGGCCTTTTCCTATCAAAATATATACAAGTAGCCAGACTGGTTCACACACACATATACTAACATGCAAATATTTTAAATCTTTTATTTTTCTTTGTGTTAACTGTGTCTTTGTGTGGTATAAAGATTTCTCGCTAAATTGACATCTAAAACATGATCTTCAGCCTTTCTTTGCCTCCTCCTTACATTGATATTTCATAACAAAGGATTTTTTACCAAGATGAATTTCTGTTTCTAGCATTTTGGATCAGATTTTTTAAAATTTCAGTTTGATGTAACTTCATTACTTTTATCAAAATGTTAACTGCTGTTATGTGTGCTTGTTTTTCTTTTTGCTTTTTATATTTTGAGACTATTTTTTCAATTATTGATGAAATACACATGTATTTTGGAAAGTTTGAAAACTAAAGTAAAGAAGCAAGAAGGACATTCATAATCTAACTACAAAAAGGTAGCCCTGGCTAACCATTTTTTTAAAAAGTTGTTTTCTATCGTAGGATTGATGTACTTAGTATAAAATATAATAGTATAATAATTAAAAATATAACTAAAAATAGTTCTATGCTCCACCTACAAGGCACCACTTTCCAGATACACTTTAGCTTTGTCTTCCAGCATTTACAAACATATTTCTAAATATAATGCAATACTGCTAGTTCTTGATTTTAAAATTTTTGATGTTTAAAATTTTTTTTGCTATGGTAGATGAGGATTTTTGTTTAGAGACCACCACTTTCAATACAGCTCACAAGCACTTCTGGTACTCCCATCCTTACCACATGATTATGTCTTTTTAAAATTATTATTATTAAACAATATTCAGTATTAGCATCCTTACGCGTGTATAAATATTGTTATAACTTTTGAGCAAAATATCAAAGCATCACATTGTAATTACATTTGCCTTCTTTTGAAACTTTTTTCTCCTAAAATTAAAAATTGCCTCTTATGGTTTGTTTTGTTATTTATGTACCCATCACTGATCCTCCCACCAACATTCTGACAAAACTGGAAAATGCATCTTAGTTGCATAGAAGCAATGATGTGCTACTAGCAATGAGCTCACCCAGCACATCCAGATCTTGGTTTCTGATGCCATTTTCCAATGAAAGGAATCAATAGTCCTTAGAGAAATGAATGACTGTAGGGCTGGGACAGGGAAAATTCTCGATTAGCCTGGAGCACCTTGTTGTACCAGAAAGTAATGAAGTAATCTAAAAGCAAAAGGATGGGGTCATGTCAATGAGACACAGGAGCTAATCTGAAGGAGCTTCCACTGGCCAAAGCAGGAACAATTGGAGCAATGAAACAAATAATGTAGTATTGGATTATAACCTAAATTGTAAAATAAATCTACATGAATCCATATGCAGATATAAATAAGCGATTAACTAAGTAAATAAATGGAGAAAAGAAAAATCTTCCTTACAGAAAAATTCCAATAATATATGTAGGTATCTCCCTCTTTAGGAGGTGAAGTTTAACCATGGTATAATCAGTCTAGTGAAAAAAACATAAGACAAACCCAGATAGCTGGCCAGTACTCGTCAATATTCTCACTTGGAAACAGGAAAAGACAGAGAAACTGTGAAAGACAAGAGGAGACGGGGGAGACAGGACAACTATACATGCAGCGTGGTAGCCTGGATTGGATCCTGGAAGAGAGAGGATATTAATGGAAAAACTGGTGAAATCTAACTAAGTTCTGGAGTTTAGTTGGTCGTAAAGGTAAATTTTCTTAGTTTTGTACCATGGTAATTCAAGGTGTTAAACATGGGGAAACTAAGTGAAGAGCACACAGAAAATCTATGCACTATTTTTGCAATCTTTTCTGTAAATCTAAAATTATGCCTATAACAAAAGTTTGCTCAAAGAAAAACTGCTTCTCACTGAGACCAAGACATTAGGTAGTCTATCAGTAGCTCTTTTCCTTCCTTTGGAGAGATTTTTCTCGGTGCCTTTCATACTCCTGGTCCAATGGATACTGCTTGCTGTCTGGGCCTGTTTTAAGTTGACAACATGGCATTTCTGTCTTACCATTATTTTGGGAATTCCCTTTGCCACTCTATTAAGATAAACCATTATTTCCTGTGTCTCATGTCCTCTTTTTATGCCCTACTCCCCATTTTTGGAGTAGTTGTTTTAGGTATAAGAGAAGAGAGGTGAAGTTTTTCAGAAATTTTGTTTATAATTGAGACATAAAGTTGTACATGTTTCTGGGGTACAGTGTGATGTTTCAGTACCAGCATACATTGTATAATGATCTGATTAGGGTACTCCACCACTGAGGTGACATTTTTGAGCATTTGTCTGAAGAAACCTTTAATTCCATATTACCATTTGACTAGTAATTTAGAGAAAATTTCAGGATGGAAAACATCTGAGACAACTAATCTTATTCCTATATATTTGTTTGTAACTATTTATTTATCATCGTCATTATCATCATCATCCCTGGAAGCTTTTAGGATAATATCTTTACCTCCAAAACTCTAAAACCTTATGGGGATATGCCTTGGTGTGAGTTATTTTTTGTTAGTTATGGTGATAATTAATCTGTTATTGTATGTCTTTCAGTTTAGAGAAATTTTATTTTATTTTTAAATAAATGTCTTCTCTCCATTTTCTTTGTACCTTTCTTTCCTGGAACTTCTTTTGATAGCAAATGAACTTCCTGGATTAACTGTTTAATTGTTTTCTTTAAGTTTTTTCTTTCGTACTACTTCTTGAAAGATTTCTCCACTTTGTCTTCCTAAACTTCAAAGGAAAGGTTTAACTATTAGAGTTTTACCTCCAAAAGGTTTCTCTCTTTTTACAATCTCTAATTGACCCTTTTTATAGTAACTTGTTTGTTTTTCACAGAGTAATATCTTCTTCTATCTCTCTAAGAATATTAATAACAAACACATTTTGAAGTTGATTCCTATTCCTGAATTATATCTATTTCTTTGTGGTAATTTTTTTTTTTTTTTTTTGGTTTCTTAAATTTTCTAACCTTTATATTGAAGGCTTTCCTCAAATGTTCGGTAATGCTTGACTACCTGCTTATATTTAAGGTTGAAGCACTAAAAACTAGAGACTCTGACGTTTGGGCAGAATTTGCTGACTGTTGAGCTTCGCTGTAAGCTGATTATAGGGCTTAGCTATTTTGTTGGGAATGCCCAGATTTCACTATCAGTGTATCTTTTCTTTTGGGCTAGATTTTTTTCTCTGAGGAACATTCTTCAGTTACAGGCCTGAGCAGTATAATCTGGCTGCCAGAGACTTTGGGCGTGTGATGAGTCCTCTGTTTTCACTACTAAATTGTGGTCCTATTCTCAGCTTTTTCTGACCTCTCCTTCCTCATGTTCTCAACCTAATTTTTTTCAATTCCTTCAAAAGTATTACACCAAAGTGCAGGAGGGGTGGTTTTGTAGATGGTTAAGGTTGGGAAGAAAATTAGGAGGTCTAACCACTCCTTTAAACTAACTTCCAAATACTAGTTCTATTTTAGTCTTACCATGATCCCCACATTCTGAAATGTCGCTGCTCCCAACTCCTGGGTCTTTCTTTGTTTCTGCTGCATAAATTGACTGCTTCTTGTCAGCATGCTCTCCTGCAGGGGTTTCCACCTTCTCAGTTTTAGGTTATAGGTGTCTCTGTTTTAGTAATTAGCTGCTTCTCATTCACCTGGTTTTCATCTTCCAAAAACCTGTTGGTGTCTTTTGGCTGTTGTATACCTGCTTGTGTTTCTTAGTCTTCCTGTCATTATTTCTTTCTCCCCACCCCTATTTTTAACTATCATTTTTATGGGATTATAGCAGAGAGTGATGCATGCACTTAATATACAATATTTACCACACATCCTTCTTCAGTTTTTATCTGGAAAACTTCACAAGTTCAGTTCCAATAGAACATGTTGTGCCAATGACAAAGTATTGACAAATATAATTAATTTGGGGTTTGTCCTTACATTTTTGACAGTCTGACTCATGAAAAAAAGAAACACAGTATCAATCTATGTTTATTAATGTAAACAAATATTTTACTGAAAAACACCAAAGCTTAGTTTTTCTCTAAATTTTATTTAGATTAAACTACTTGGTCATTTGGAGAGGGCTTGAATCTATTGCAAATGAATTTGCCTAGGCTGGATGAAAGATTCGTACTAACATTTCTGAGTTGTTCATATTCTTGAATGTGAAATATGAAATGAGCCTCAGTAGAGGTGTGAGACTAACAAATTTGAGCCAACTAGTTTGTTTTCAAAAAGTCTATGGATTAAAAATAGTTTTGGATATCTATAATGCCAGCTGAATTAAGTTGTCATTGTCTTGGATGTTAAACTATGAAGCATCCTATGATAAGAAATTCCAAATCATCACTTGAGGTTCTCCAAGTAGTCTTACTGAAAATGAAAATGAAAACACACAGTATTTTTGGAGGCCTCTGTGACACCAGATTATGGCATAGTACTCAGTTGGAAATGACTGTCCATGTAGAGTACACACTTAGTAAAATCAGGTAGAGTCCAGAGCAGATGACGGGACTGGTAATTGCAGGAAGGCCCATTTGCTTCCGTCTTTTAAAACACTATGCACAAGTACTATTGGATCTCTAAGTTGAAGAATGATTCAAAGGAACTGATGTGGAGAATTGAAAACACCTTCCCCATATTTTTGAAGGGAGTTCTCTTCCCCTTATTTGGCTCTTCTCTTTCTATGTCAGGTGGTAACTGGTCACGTAGGCTTCCCAGTGTTTTTGAGAAGTGAGGAGATGTTACATCAGGGTTCTTTTTTAGGGTGTGTTACATATGGGGTTTCTACTATGATGGGAGAGAACAATATAGAAGTGAATAAAAATGACTTGATTAATTTGTAATTTTTTTATAGTAAATGGGATTTTCCCATTATCCAGTTTACAGTTGAGTGGATGATTTTCCTAAGTAAACCAATTTGTTTATATATGCTGTAGGCTAATGTCTTGCTCCATTCTGCAAATCTGGCCTCATACAATGAAGAAGATTTATAATAAAAATTATCAGAAGGATATCAGTATATCATTTCATCTAAACAATAGTCTTGTGTCATACATCCTAATTAGGGTATACTAACAAGACTCCATTGTCTATCTTTTGGAGTTAAAAGAATGTTTTCCATATCAAAAAAGTGTACAAATATTATTTTGCTTTCTGTGAAAGTAAATATCTGAAGTTTATTTGCCCAATCAACTTCAGATAACGTGTGTCAATGATAAGAATCTTCAGATGAGAGTATTTAAAGCTAGAAGAAGTTGAATGATTCCTCTGTGGCCAAATATAACTCATATTACCACTTAATAGGTTTTACTTGCATCAAAGGTAGGACATGCATTATTTTAAAAACCTCTTTAACATTTAGTTTGATCCTAACCAAAGTATTTTCTTTCATTTCACTTCAGGACTACTAAAACTCATCACATAGAGTCTGTCTCAACCAAAACTAAAAACAGAAAAATAATTTCAGGTAGGAAAAATATTTAACACATGCTACTTGAATATATATATATATATATATATATATTTTAATGGCTCAGTAAAATTTTCTCTGGAAATTGCTGATTTTATAGTTAAATACATGAAGGATATTAGTCAGCCTTCCTTTATTAATCCTCTATTGGTGCAGTTTATTCAGTTTGGTGGTATTCTTTCTGTCAATCTGAATTCATTGGTAATTTTTCATCAACATATCATATTATAGCCTGGGAATCATGGTGACCTCACCGATAGGATCAAACCAGAATGTTTAGATGGAAAGAGTGGTAAATAAAGTGCAATCATTACCAACATCATTCAGTTCGGGGATAAATGTCCTTTATATGGTTCAAGGGAATCTCAGGCCAAAGCCTTTTTTGAAAGTGCTATTGTTTATTTTTCTCTGGGGCACAAAATCAATGTGCTTTTTCACTATTTCAGAGCTGCTACATTAAAATGTCATGACATATGTGTTTAAAATGTAAAATCTATAAAAAAGAAAAAATCCACTTAATGTTGATGGTATTTTACTTTTACCCTTTCTTTATGGTGCAAAAAAGTTGTCCTTTTTCTTTTATTCATGACCAAGTTTATATGTCATTTATTTACAGACATGTACGGAGGCCATCCTGCTTTCTACTGGGGTGGTGGCAGAGTGTGGTTATCCGTTAGCAGGCAGTCTTGTTTCCAGGTTCTGAAAGTTGTTGTTTCTTTCTCTACCTTCTGTGAGAGACTACTTAGTTTCATACTTGATCATTTGCTGTCTTTTAGGAAGGACCCAAGTTTATTTTAATCTTTATGTTATTGTAGGCTCCACAATGTCTAGAGTGTAGTAAGTTTGTTTTGTCGAAAACAACCATTTGGAATAATTTAGTGAAATTATCAGTTACTAATGAATCTTCACCTTTTAACAAAAATGATCAGACATAGAGGTGCTGATATTGTTAACTGAAATGCAGATACTAAAATGCCAGCTAATTCAAATGGATGTAATATATCTAAATAGCCACCCTGAAACAAGTATTTAATTTTGGTTTCTTTTTCAACTAGTGCCAGTCAAATGAAATGAGGTAAATTGAATATTTGCCTTTGCTCATAGGTGTGACACCCCATGGTTCACAGGCAATCTTTAGCTACAATGCCTTTTATATGTTCCTTACATTTCTTTTGGTTTGGGGGACAGAGCTTTTAGTTTAATTTCCCTAAGTTTTGGCTTTCATTTAAAAGCCCAAAGTGGCTTATTGTGTTGACATCATTAAATATATGGGCTGGAACAGGTCTGAGGTTCTAAGGTAAATTTTGGTTAACAAAATTCCCCAGGCTTCCAGGTCACTTTTTAGATTTTCTAAACCAGTCACACATATTTGGTTCAATTTTTGCCTGAAAATGTGTCTGCAGGTTTAACTAAAATATCTTTTAATTGAAATTTTGATTTTTAGGCTAAGCTATTTTTATTACATCATCTTTTAGAGGTCTATGGCTATATTTATATAAGATACATATAAGATACAATTTGAGAGTTCAGAGCAATACTTTGTTGCCAAGGTTACTTTAACAAATTTACTAGGTGCTTTTGAGTCCCAGGAGAAATTAGATACAGAGTAGTCCCAAGGTAAGTGAATCTGGGGTTGGCCTTAGCAGTAGTGCCAGCTGTTACAATTTTGTCCATTAGAACCTGTCTTGCTCTGTATTCTGTTGCTATAACAAAATACCTGAGACCGGTTAATTTATAAAAAATAGAGGTTTATTTATATCACTGTTTAGGAGGCTGAGAAGCCCAAAATTGGGTGACTGCATCAGGTGAGGGTCTCATGCCGCTTCATAACACGGTGGAAAAATGGAAAGGATCACATGGTGAGAGAGGAAGAGAAAGCTGAGAAAATGAAACTTGCTTTATAGCAACCCGCTCTGGCCAGCACTAATTCATTCCTGTGAGAACCAATTCACTCTCATATCAACATTAATCCATTGATAAGGGCTCTGCCTTCATGACCTCTTAAAGGCCCCACCTCCCAAGATGGCCATATTGAGAAATGATGGTTCCAACACGTGAATTTTGAGGGACACGTTCAAACAATAGCATTCCACCCCCTGCCGCCAAACTCATGTCCTTCTGAACTGAGAATGAAGTACAATCATTCCATCGCAATAGTTTCAAAAGTCTTAATTCATTCCAGCATCAAGTTAAAAGTCCAAAGTCCAAAATCTTACCTGAATTAGATACGGATGAGACTCAAGGCACAATTCATCCTGAGGTAAAATCCTCCACCTGTGAACTGTGAAATACTACAAGTTATTCGCTTCCAAAATGCAATGATGGAACAGGCAAAAGACAGACACTCCCATTTCAAAAGGGGGAATTAGGCAAGAAGAAAAAGTTACAGGCCTCAAGCAAGTCTGAAACCCAACAGGGCAGACATTAAATCTTAAAGCTCAGGAATCCTTCACTCTGTGTGCTGCCTCCTGGACACACTGGGAGAACTGGGCCCTGCAAGCCTTGGGCAGCTCTGCCCCCATGGCTTTGCTGGCCTCAGCTTGTGCTTTAGCTCTCTCCTTCTGCAGTTCATCCAGGCTGGGCTTTCACACTAATGGTGGCTCTGTAGTTCTGGGGTCTCAAGGGCATCCATGCCTCCATGGCTCCACTGGGCATTGCCATAGGGGGAGAATCTCTGTGGTGGCTCTACCACTGTGACAAGTTTCTGCTTGGGCTGCCAGGCTTTTTCTTATATTCTCCAAAATCTGGAGGAAGCCATGACCCCACAGGTCTTGCATTCTGCTTGCCTGCAGAATTAGCACCATGTGGGCACTGCCAAAGCTTACTGCCTGTGCTCTTCAGAGCAGTGGCACAAGCTGCACCTTGGTCTGCTTGAGCCACAGTGTGGTGCTGCCAAAATTTATGGCCCATATCTTTTGGAGCAGTGGGTAGAGCCCATCTGAGGCCACTTCAGCCATAGCTGGAGCAGCTGAGGATTGCTGTACGAGGATACAGGGATCAGATACTTGAGGCAGATTAGGGTAGTGAGCCCTTTCTACCCCCAAGGCCCTAATGTTCTCAGCCTGGGTAGGTAGGAGGTACAGCCTCAGAGATCTCTGAAATGCCTTCAGGGTCTTTCTCCCATTGTCCTGCTGACAATACATCACTCCCTTCTAGCCATATTAATTTCTTTAGCAAATGGTCCGAAGGCCATGCCTTGAGTTTACTCTCTGAACATTCTTTTCCACTTTTTACATAACTAGGCTACAAATTTTCTGAATATTTCCACTCTGTTCCCCTTTTAATTATAAGTTATGTCTTTATATAATCTCTTTTCTTTTATATGTCACAGTTAGCAGTTAAAAGTAGCCACATGGCAGGCTGAATGCTTTGCTGCTCAGATACTTCTTCCACCAGATATCCTCATTTGTCACTCTTAATTCTGCTTTCCATGAAGCTTTTGGGCATGTCCACAATTCAGCCAATTTCTTTGCTACTGTATAACAAGTATGGCCTTTCCTCTAGTTCCAATAAGATATTCCTCAGTTCCATCTGAAACTTTGTCAGAATGACCCTTACTGTTTATATTTCTATTAATATTTTGGTTACAACCATTTAAATAATCTCTATGAAGATTCAGACATTCCCTAATCTCATGTTCTGAGCCCTCACCAGAATCACCCTTACGTTTTGTTTATGGCAATATGGGCTTTTTCTAGTCTGCTCTTCCAAACTCTTCCAGCCTCTACATGTTAAACAGTTCCAGAACTCCTTAAGGTTTCCACATTTTCAGGTATTTGTTATTAGCAACAACCCTATTTTTCAGTAATATTTTTTTTTTGTCTTAATTCATTTTCCATTGCTATAACAGAGTACCTGAGACTGGGTAATTGATAAAGGATAGAATTTTATTTAGTTCATTGTTCTGGAGGTTTGGAGGTCCAAGATCAGGTGATTGCATCTGGTGAGGGCCTCATGCTGCCTTACAATTGGAAGATGAAAAAACACATGGCAAGAGAAGCAAGAGAAAGCCAAGGCAGCCAATCCTGCTTTACAATAATCTTCTCTGGCAAGAACTAATACACTTCCATGAGAACTAATTTACCCCCAGGAGAATTAACTCACTCCCATAATAATGGCATTAGTTCACTCAAGAGGGCTCCACTCTAACAACCCAAACACATCTTAAAGGCTCCACCTCCCAACACAGCTGCATTGGGAATTAAGGTTTCAACCCATGAACTTTTGGAGGCGATATTCAAACCATTAGTAGATTCATCAGCTGACCATTAATAGTTGTTTACAATGAAGTCATCTGGACTTCTTGTTTACCTGGCTCAGGGAAGTTATTCCTATCCCAGTGACTCTGAAAGGTTTAGTATGCAATCACACTGTATTACCCATTCACATATTTGTTGAACACCATGGAGTTGTGCGTAAAATGTCCCATTTTGTTTTCAGACCAGTAAGTTCCTTACAATTGTTAAATATCTATCTGTTCAATGTTTCTGATGCAGTGAATAGTGGCTAAACTTGAAGAGTTTGTTATCAGGGTGTTGAGCAAAATGATCAGTTAAAATGAAGTCATTGACAGACTGCTAGGGGCAGGTTAAAAAAAAGAGGGAAGAAATGAGTTTTAAGATGAGTTCAGTGTGGAAAGCTCAACAGCTATTCCAGTGCAGGTTAATACAGAGAAGATTAAAAAATATCTGTGGGTGAGGGTGGGTTTTTCTAAGTGCTGAAATACAAAATAGAATTGTATAGGAAACGGAAAAGAGGGGAGATAGTGAGGACTAGATAGATATAAGCTAGCCATCAAGGAATGCAGGCACACAATAAGAAAGGCACAAAAGCAAAATGAAATAATGTAGCTGGGGGACTCAAAGGAAATAAGAGAGTTTCTATAAATACATCCAAGAGAAAGAACAAAACAGGGAGAAAAACACAGTAGAGTGAAAATGTGCAGCAGGCAAATTCAAGAAATGACCACAAGGCTATTACATCTTTTTTTCTTCTTGGTTGTCAGTAAAATCTGGGGGGAAAGAAGGAAGAAAAAAGAAAATAGGGTTTTTGACTTTTCTTTGAATGCATATGGAAATGGAGGATGCTATAAATGATAATAATAGACAAAGCTATTTTTTTGTGGGAAAATAGCAATTGTCAAATAAAATTTTATAATGTACTCATGCAGGTTAAAACTAAATGCTTCTGACAGTTTTGAAATAATAGCATAGAATGTTATAATCCCTAAAAGCTTCCAGTAGGAAAAAATAGTCCTTAGGAAGGGAAATGTTACACCATTTCAGCAAATCTCCTTTCTAGGAACAAGTAGAATGGAATCAGAGAATATGTGCATGATTAATTAAAATTTTCATCCCATAATTAAGGATGCAATTGGAACCATCAATGAAGTATGTTTTGCATCACAATTATAATTTTATTTTATGTTTTGTTTCATCTCAAAACTTGTTAGAAATGTTCAGGTTTCAGGTTTTTTGGGGAGATTAGAGATGTCACAATCTGTGACTGTTTTTCTTTTTAGAGGGGATATTTGTAAGTTCAAATACTGATGTTAAGGAATATACAACATGAGATATATTGCAATTTAAAATACAAGGAAAATATTATTTCTGGCATTATGATCCAACACTGAATTTGAGCTGAATACACTTTCCTTTCTGTGTCTTATTGCACCTGAATTTGTTCAGTTACTGTCAAAAATGGTTCACGTGGAGCAGAGTTTCCAGCACTTGGTGTCTCTATAATCACTTGAATATGTTTCAATTTATTCTTGAGTAAGTCCTTTTGCCTCACTATCCTTCCATCATATCTACTCCAGAGTTTATTCTCTCATTTTAAGATCACTTTTCTCTTCCTGTTGTTTCATAGTCAAATCGAATGTAGGGCAGGCATTTCTAAGGGCTTACAAATATCTCCTGTGTGGTATATGCTGTCAGTTCTTAGAACTAGGGGGGCTAATTGGTAATGGTACATTAATAATCTGCAGGCTTGTCTGCTGTCTGGAGATGCCTGTTCTAGTAATAGAAAGAGAGACAAGACCAACATGGATGGGGTTAATAATTATATCAGAAATAAATCTAGTTGCAACACAGGTAGCTTCAAACCAGATAATTTAGAAATAGTTTGGATAATTACTAATTAGGTCGACTGACAGTGGAATTTGAATTATTCATGAAAACCTGAAAGCAGAGGATAATTCATTCCTGAATATCTCTAAAACTAATTGGAAAGTTGTTTATTATATTTTTCACTACGCGATGTACTGAAATTTATTTCATGCTCTATTTTTGACAATTTTATTTTAGAAATATCTTCAAGTGACAAATAGAAATGATTAAGAATGATTTACTGCTTCAAAAATTAGCTCAAAATTTGAAATAAAAACCTAGTCATTTATTACGATCAAATCTATAACCCTTATGAATTCCCTTGTCAAAATAGTAGGGAGATTCCTTTGGCAAGTGTATTAATAATTTTTTCTCTAATTTATTTTATAATGGTGACTTTTACTGTTCAAAACATTGCTCTCAGTTTAGTTGATATTTATTATCTTTACAGATTTTCTTAGATTCATTTTTATTTTCTGCAAGTATAGGAATATTCAGCATTAGCTTTTAGAACGGTTCCTTATATCTATAGGTTGTATGTTTTTATTTCATTATTAACCATAACTGAGTAAATCTTTAGGAATAGAAAGAAGCAATTTTAGTTATTCTGAATTTAGATGATTTAATCATTCGACTTTTTTTTTTTTTTTTTTTGAGCAACTAATGTATAACACTTTTCCTTTGCCAGACAATGGAAATGTATAGAATCTCCTTTTACCAGGGCCGGCCCGGTGGCGCACTGGATGAGTGCGCCGCTTGGGAAGTGCGGTGGCACTCCCACCCGAGGGTTCGGATCCCACATACGGACCGGTTCCCGCTCACTGGCTGAGCGAGGCACGGGAGCAACACCGAGAGTTGCGATCCCGTTGCCGGTCCCCGGTCCGGTCCGGGGGCAACACTGAGGGTTGCGATCCGTTGCCAGACACGGAAAAAGACAAAAAGACAAAAAAAAATAATAATAATAATAATGTATATTCCCTACCTGTAAATTTAAAAGACAAAAAAAAAAAAAAAAAAAAAAAAAAAAAAAAGAATCTCCTTTTACCAAACTCAAAATCTAGAGGGGATATGTGGCAGAGATGGAAGCTATGAACTATTCACCCAAAATTGATGTTCCCCTGCATTAGTGAGAAAATGCTGGGTGGGGGCTGTTGTGCAGCCATGTTTCCCAGAACTTTTGCATTCAGTTATGTCCATTGGTTTAGATTTTGCCTATAGAATGTGAATAAAAGTAAGAAGTATAGTGCCATTTCTTTCCTTATCTGCTCGCTGAACCTGGAGGATGGCAGGGTCATAAAGCAAGGAGCTTTGGGTTCCTGGATTATCACTTGTAAGAAAGCTACTCAATCACTAGGAAAACTGTTCTTGGACTAAGAAACTCCCTACCATAGCAGCCTCCCCTGTGAGGACTATAATGACAGTCTGACCACGAAAATGTACCCCACATACCCCCAGCCACTAAGCTCTTCCAGGACTAACACTTAAAAACCCTTCCTCTTTTAAAATATCCACAAACTTCTCACTTGTCTTCTGCAGCCAATCGAAGGCTGACAAATATATCTGGAGACCAATTAGAAAGTCTTCTGCACTTCCAAAATACATCTTTACTGGAATGCTTGACAATCAGAAATTGTCTCAGTGTTTCTTCATTATAATGCTTAAAATGTACTTTCTCCTTTCTGACACCTTTGATCCTCAGCCAAAATGAAAGTGATGACAGATGGATTCTCTTGCCCAAGTTTATGAATAAATAGCCTCTGTTAATTTTGTCCCAGACTTAAGTTTTGTCTTTGACAGGACTGTTATATGAGTGATAATTAAACCTTCATTGTGCTAAAATACTGGAATTTTGAGCTGGTCTCTGTAGCTAGCATTACCTTATTGATATAGAATGACAGGCAAGCAGACCATAATTTTAATATAATGTTGACTTAAGTACAAAGGTGCCTCTGACAAGAAGGGCAGGAAGCTGTGGGAACATGCTGGAGTGCCACCTAGTGCAGGTTTGGGGATGGAGGTGGGGATAGCAGTCAGAAAAGGAAACTTGGAGGAAGTAACATTTCAATCATGGTGTGAAGACAAGCAAGGGGGAAGGATGGGGGAAAACATTCTGGAGAATGGAAGCAGTACATGTAAAGGCACAGAGATGGGAAAAAGCATTGGGCATTTGCCCGAAAGCAGTGTGGATGAAGCTAAGTAAGATATCATAATGCGTCTTTTATATTATGCTATCTTAAATTTTTTAATTGTCACTTTAATAACCAAGACGGAAAGTTGATTAGGGGTTCAGGCATGACTATAGGCAAGGAGACTCATTAGAAGTCTGTGGCATGAATCCAGGTGAGAAATAATGAGAGCCTGGGTTATCACCATCTCAGTAGAGATAGAGAAAAATAGTTGCGGGTGGGAGCTACTGAGGAGGTAGAATTGCAAATATGTAATGCCGAAAGCAGGACTAAGGATGTGGGTGGTGCCATGAATTAGTAAATATAAATCCAAGACGGCAGGGCATACCTGGGAGAGGAGATGCATTGTTCAATTTCTCCATGGGGAGGCATCTGTAGGCCAACTGAGACATCTTTTTGGGACTCAAGGGAGAGGTCTGGGCTGGTGACATAAAAAAACAAATATTTAAAATGAATAAATAAATAAAGTTGTCATGAAACATGTATGTAGTAATCAAAGCCATGGAAGTAAATAGACTACATGAAAGAGGGTGGAGTGAAAAACAAAGAGGACTAACTAAACCATACCAGGAGCTGTTGAGAAGAGGTCTCTTCACATTGGAATGGGAAGGGAGGAACAAAGATGAAGGAGGAAAGACATTAAAGAACAATGTCACTGAAATCACTGGAGAAGCATGTTTAACAAGGAGGGGGTTAGCAATTGGTAGCAAAGTAAGTGAAAACCGAAGTTTTAAAAAATAATTCAACAAATTCTTATTTGGTGTCTGTTGGCATAGGGCGTGACTGTGCGCCCTGGGATATAGACAGAAGGAGGCAAGTCCCTGCTCTCTTGGATGTGACATTCAGAGAGGGGGTGGGCGGAAGCCAGACTCAAGCAAATCACAAAATCATATAATTTTAGGGAAGGATGGGTACTTTGATGAATAGTAAAGCAGGATAAAGAAACAGAGTGGCACAAGGAAAGCCTCTGTGAGGATGTTGTGCTGGACATGAGGCCTGATGAGCTGAAGGAAGGACCCAGGAGAGATGCTGAGGTCACTGGTGCTTTTGCCAAGAAAGTTTCTTCAGATTTGATGCAGAGGCAGAGTACAGCAGATTCAGGACTAAATGGAAAGTGAGGATTGCCTTTTAGATGCTTACCTGAGGAAGGAAGAAGAGACACAAGACAGTAAGTAGAGGGAAATTCAGGGAAGATTTAACTTTGTTTTTTTTTCAAGTAAAATTAGAGAGCAGAATTCCTCGAAGTTCTTAAGAGAACCTTCTAGTAGAGAGGGAGGAATTTATGGTCCATAGCTGACGGAAGATGCTAATTTTGTTGGTGGAAATTAGGAAGCTGAAGCTCCAGCTCTAGTCTTCTCCCTGAAAAAAAAAGAAAATAAGGAAAGAATATCAAATGACTTGAAGAGTCACCCTAGGGAGCAAAAGGATGATCTATATCTTTTCCAGGCTTAAAATCAACATTTCTTTTTAATTACATTGATTCCTCTAAGTCTTTCACACCTTTCTGAAGTGGTTTTTCTAATATTGCTTCAATAGGCAAAGGTTGCTTGTTTTAATTTCCATGATCATATTTGATCTACACAGAGCACCATGTGCTGCTGCAGTTTGGATTGTGTGTTAAAATTCACATTGTTTGGAATATAATGTTTTGGTAAAATTCTAAAAAGATGAAGAAAATCAGAAGCTATAAATATTTTCTAACTTTAGTATGTAGTGAAGTTGTAGAGTTAAGTATGTTTTTGCTTTATATCATAATTTCATAAAAAATAATCTCTTATACACTTATAGACAATATTCTGAAACTTCAGTACTTCAGTGCCTTCTTTCTATTTCTGGTACGCTCCTTCTGTTCCTTCATTTCAAGATTCTTGCCATAATTAAGTCCCCATTCTATTCAGGATAGTCTATCTCTTCTCATTTTCCATGATAGCCATGCTCTTATTATGATCTCTAATTAGGTGGTCCTCTTCAGATTTTTATTCCATATTATTTCCACTTAATCTTCCAAATCCATTTAAAATTTTCTGGCCCTACATGCTCCATTAGCATTTTGGGTCAATACTATTTCTTTCCTTCTAGAGATTGTATAGTTCTTATTATGTGTGACAAATATTTTGACATTTAGTTGTGTTCTATTTCATGTGTAAATACTGTCTTCCCTATGAGATATCAAGAACCTTGAAGTTGTCCCTTCTTTTTTTCTAGTGACATAACCTACTGCTTCCTTTGCAAACTGTTCCTCCTTCATTTGATGGCCTTTCAATGACTTGGCCCTGTCTTCCCCCAAGCAAGGCTCATTGTCTTTCTTAATAGGGAATAATGAAAGCTGGAAGAGAAAGGGCCTCTTTTCTTAGTATGCTAAGAACCATCTAGGCATCTAACTGTTGGGATCATCTCAGTGGTCACATAGACTGGACCAATCTGAGAATAAAGGCAACAGTATTCACTTCCTATAGCCTTTCTACAAATTATCACAAATTTAGAGGCAAAACAATTCAATTTTAAAAAATCTTGCAGTTCTGTAGGTCACAAGTCCTATGTGGGTTTCACTGAACTGAAATCAAGGTGTCAGCAAGGCTGTGTTCCTTTCTGGAGGCTCTAGGAGAGAATTCATTTCTTTGCTTTTTTTCTCCCCCAGCTTCTAGAGAGTGTCCACACACCTGCCTCATGTCGCTCTTCCACCCCCTTCAGAGACAACCACAGCAGATCTTGTCCTTGTATCATATATCTCTGTCCTCTTTCTTGTTGTCATATATGTCTTTGATTATAATTGAAAAAGGTTCTCTGATCTTAAGATAAATGTGATTAGATTGGGCCCACTTGGATAAACTGAGATGATCTCCCCATCTCGGGGTCCTAACCTCAAGTCTATCTGCACAAGTAAGGTGATATATTCATAGGTCCTGAGGATTAGGGTGAGGGTATCTTTGGGGATGATTATGATGCCTACCACACCATCAGATAGGAAAGTTTACCTGAGAGATTGCTTATTCATTTATTAGACAAGTGTTTATTTAGCATCTACTAGGTGACAAGCACTAGTATAAGAACTTGGGATACATCATTGAGCATCACTGAAACATCTCTGATTCTGTCGAGAATTCATTCTTGAGCTGCGTGTTGAAGAAAGAATAAAGTCTTACTTCTAGTGAGCTGCACCCCTGGGATTCCCAGTTTTGTGTTGACAAATTCTCAGTTTTGTTTAACTGAGTTGGAGTAGTGTTTTATCACTTGGACCTAAAACAACCTGCCTGATTCAGGCAGTCAATAGACTTAAAAAAATATTTATGGTGTGTAATGCAGTATTACTCACCCTTTATTAATAGTACCTAGTCAAAATCTAAGAATATCCATCAATTTTCAAATTCGGAGGAGTACCCTATTATTAATCATTATTAGTTCATTCAAAAAATGTTTACCGCATTTACTGAATAACCAATAGGTGCCAGGATAAAAATGAAATTGGTGAAAAGTTGATTAATTTCTTTTCTCCACAGAGCTTACAGATTTTAAACTAATGAATACACAAATATACATACATATAATTTGAAATTATGATGTTGCCACACAGATGGAGATAAGTGCCATGAATGAAAAGGATAGAATGGCAACGGATAACATGAGAGAGATGAACATAGCTTGGTTTTTGATTAAGAGCAGGTTTGAGGAACATTTAAATCTGGTCTAGTAGACTTGAAGGATGATTTTCATTTGCAAGGGAAATGTGAACTGTAGAAGTATTTATTGGAGAAGGTGTGCTATTGAGGGTTAGCATCCAAATTAGCATCAACAATAAAGTCAGATTCAGTCCCTGTCATTCTGTGGGGCTCATCTCTCAAAACCTGAAAATGATAAGACATTGACTCCTGTATTATACACAGACTTGTGTGCTTCATGAAATGAGTCAAAAGCAGTTATTTTTGTTTTATGCCGAGCTTCTTTATCGCTTTGCTTACTTTCAGAATTCTATATCCTAGTGTTTCTATCTCAGATCATCTCACATAATTTGTAAAATAATATTAAACAAAAATCAGAGAGGACCAAAACAAAAATACTTATAGATCAAATTTTTAATGACTTAATGAATTTGAACAGTTTGATAATTAACCAAGGTAGTGTGCTGGAACTAATACCAGATTAAGTAATTAGGAAGCAAGGCTCTAATGTCCTCTCTGCCCATGACTCTGTTCACTTATCTGGGTTTCAGCATCTCACTCCCAAAGAAAGTTAACTTTTTCTTTCTGAGTTCTCTTGCAGCTTAGAAATTCTTCATTATCAATTAATTCACCAAACACTCAAATATACTAAGAGAGACGTTCTCTTAATGTTGAGTGAGTATTTGATGTTTTGGCAAAGGACAGTGGTAACACTGGTCAAGTGATTTAATGGTAAACAGTTTATTGGCTGGTTCCTTTTATTGTCATTGTAGACTGAGCTGAGGAAGATTCTGGAAGCCATGCAATACCAAGAAATTTCCATTTTAGGGCATTTAAAACAAAGAGCTTTCTTCATTTCAAATGTCTTAAACTTGGCTACACTTAACGGCTTATAAGGTCACTTAAAAGTTCTGAAGCCAAATTGAAACTCTGAAATTCTCATAGATATTTAGTTTCTGTTTTTTAAATGGCACTTTCCTTGAGCTGTTTAGTATTATAGCTTTAGTTATTTGTTTTATCTTTGTTGCTTGGCTGTAAGTTCTGCCTGAGTTCAAGAATATCTGCATCTTGTATATATTTATTTCCTCTGAGACACCACAGAAAAGTGCTTTGTATTTTGTAGGCATTTGATAAATATTTGTTGAATTATGTGAATCTTAAAATGAATTCCTTTAAAAGAGAGTCAAGGGGCAACATTCAAAAGTGCTACATGGCAGAAGAGATTTTCATTTAAAAATATTTAAATCCTCAAAATCTCAATATTACAGAATGGTGGTAGAACAAATTTCTTTAAAGCATCGGTGCCACATTCCTTCTACTGAATTCTTCAAAGATGTAAACCTTACCAAGAGATTAAATTTCTAAAGTGCATAAATCATGTCATATGGCTTCTTTTCCTGACAAAAGTGAAAAATAATGCCAGGGGCATAACAATGATGACATAGGGGAGCGAGAATCCAGGTATCCTCTCTTAGGTATTTTTGCTGTGAATATTTTGAATAACATTTCCAGTTGTAAAGAGAGATAAATTCCTACCTCCCTCCCACCCAGAATTTTCCATAAAATTAATTGTTAGGAGGGCTGCTGGACTCTTTTTTGAGAAACGTGCATTAATTTTTTTTTTTTCCACTTCATCAGGGCTTCTCGTAACAACCAGGAAAACATGTTGTATCTCTGTAATTGGTGGGTTATGATGTTTAGTCGTGGACACAAAGATTCTCTGGCCTCATTATTATTATTTATCCGAAGTAAATATCACATTCCCTTTTAAAGTGCCTATAAAGTCTGTTGCATACTTGGTAAACATTATCTGGTACTCCCTACGCTATTCTTTTGAATACGGGTGCATTTCTTTTGCAAGACAAGAGATAGTATTACCTGCTGTCACACACAGAATCTGGCCTTTACTCCTCAGCTGTGATTTCAGTGAAGAGAGTGAGGGAGATGGGAATGGCAATTAGAGCCATGACATACAATCCGCTCACACATATGAGGGTACTGCAGAAACTTTGTGGAACAATAGAATTAAGAGATAATATGAATCTTTCTATGAACTTTTTGAAGACCCTTTGTATTCATCAGAGGGGAGCTCACCCACCTTTCTGCCTTTAGAGTCTCACACCATCTGCTCAATCTCATTTTCTGGATACCGCAAAGTTCATGTTCTCTGGCCTCTCAGTTGTCGCACACCTTTAGGGAAAATGTGTGCTTTTCCTTTCTGTGAATATAAATGACTCAGGTAGACACCTACTGTCACCAGACATAAAGCTCTTCTGTTGCATAAATGTTTCTTTACAAGTGCAAGACTGGACATTGATCAGACTGTGCAGTTTACCTCCAGTGAGGTGAACATTCAAGATGCATCTCTAACCTGTTTTTTTTGTTGTTGTTGTTAATGTTCTAAATTTAGAGTTACCTCTCTGAGGTTTTAAGACTTGCACTAGCAAGATTCTCTCTATTGCATGATCAAGATGCATGACTTACTGTCAATGTAGTCATTATGGATGTAGGGGCTCAGAAGATGGACTTTTATGCCAGAAAAATGGGTTGAATTCCAGCTCTTCCATTTATTAACTGTGTGATTTGAAGTATGAATAAGTTGCTTGATGTTGTAATACCGCAGTTTCTTTTATCTTTAAACTGAGAATACATCCATGCAGATGTCATGGGGATTAAATGAAATAAGCAGTGTAAAATGTTTGTCATAGTGCCTGGTATACAGTGAGTGCTTAATAAATTATAGCTACTATTATGATTGCTGTTGTTCTTGTAGGGGCTCAGAACATGCTACCCCAAGTACCTTAGCAATTTAGACAATTGCAGAAGCAAGAAGGTCACTCTGACCTTCTCTGCCCTTTATCCCCTGAAGCATGGTCATAAAGGAATTCTCTGACCTATCTCACCTGAAAGTAGGTCATAGACCCTCATCTCAGAGGGGTCCTTCCCTATACCCAGGGGCCAAGAAGAATCTGAACAAACAAGCCTTGCTAAGCTCCCCCAAGTTATTACCATTAGGTCATACCCACTTTTTCTCCATCGTATTTCTACAGGACTGTCCATTCTTCATCAAACCTACACATGAAAATACACAGTATTCTCTGGATCTTTGGGTATTCATTTCTGCAGGCTCCTATGTCACATAAAACTTTGGTTAAATAAGTTTGTTATTGCTTTTCTCATGTTAATCTATCTTTTGTATAGAACTGTCAGCTATAACCCTTTTGAAGGGTGAGGAAAATATACTACTTTTTTCTCCCCAACATCCTTAGGTGGGATATTTTAAGTGTCTAATTCAAAAATTATTTAGGCCATTATACAGACCTCCTCATTTTTCTGTATTTCCCCTAAATTTAGAACACTTTGCCTACATATTTAGAGCTGTTATCATTTACTTTCTGTATTTGAGAATCACCCATATTTCTCTATATTTTATACATTGTTTCCTATTTCTCTATGGGGTACTAGTTAAATAGGCATTATTATAAAGTTTTCCAAAAGAATAGTTGGCAATAGAGAGGCCAGAATTTTTCATTCTAGATTCTTTAGTGTAAAAATTTGAAACTGATAGAACATTTGTTGACACAAATTTTTATAATCAATTAGCAGCATGTTTTGAATAATGTCTCTTCATTTTACCTCTTGCTTCCATCTTCCTTGAACACATTTAATACCAGATGGCTTTAGCATGTTTTTAGGCTATTGAACAGACTGGACCCTGTTCTGTTCCTGGAGGGCTGTTACCCACACGTAGGTGGTTCATGAAACAGAAGACTGGAGTAATATATTGTGGTAAAACAATTTTATACTCAAGGTGAAAAACATGTCTTAATTTATTTGTATTCATTAAATTAACATTCTTCTAAGTAGACACATTTCAGTTGAAGGATTGGGCTTTAGATCTTGCAGGTGTGTTTCTTCCTATGCATATCCTGGCTTCTTTAGAAATGTTTCCATCTTGATGAAGTAAGAGAAGGAAGAATTAGCAGTACTTGCATTCACTGAATGCATTTCATATAGACTATGGCAAAAAGCCATAGTCTAGGCAGAAAGCTTAAACATATTATATACATCCGACTGACTGTTCTCACTAGGTTAAGGGAAAAAAGCAATTATTTCAAAGTCACAGTTCCATGTGAAATATTGCTTCAAGAAGTTCTTTGGCTTTGAAGTGGTGTCTAAACCTTTGCATCTTTATGAGGTCATATTTTTCAGACTGAATTTTAAAATATATTTAATATACATGTGTATACATGTCAAAGCAGAGGGATGTTTTGTATATGAATTTAATTAAGCAATAGGCCACTTTGGGACTTGTTTTATAGAGCCATTTGTTTCATGTGAGTTCAACTGCCCAAGCTACCGTGCAATAATGGTCTCATAAAATTATTCTCTGGAGGGTCTTATTTCTACTATAATGTGCTTTTACTTAAAATTTAGTTTAATAGCAACATTTTTCCTTGTATATCCACAGCATACGAGAGTGAAAGTTATAAGAAAATGTAATGGTTAAAAGAGCTCTTAGTTTTCTATATTTACTATTGGGAATTGTTCATTCAAAGAAGAAAAAATAACAAAAGAAGAGAAAAAAATTTATATATTATGGTAGTAATAGTCTTTGGATTTGTATGTAATTATCTTTTGAAAAACTCTCATTTAAATTACTTGGGGGTATTTTTCCCCCCAGTCTGTCCATCTCATACATGTGCTTGGTCCTGGTTTAACCTTAGAAACAATGCACCATTTATAGCATTATTTCTTGGTATGTAGTAGAAGACAGGCTCTTCACTGGTGCCGCAGTAATTAGTTGAGACCTAATTCAAGTTTTTAGTAAACTTCCAATTTGATAAGAAAACATTAATCAGTAAAGGTTTATAAAGTATGTGCAATTTACAGCAGTGTGTACTGGATTTATTTTCAGGCTATAAATTTTGATATGCAAAAAATGTATGTTTCCTCATTTTTCTACAACTAAATTTAGTTTCTATCTTGAGCAAGACTCCCTTGGACCTGGGTAAGAGTAGCCCTTGCTCAGTGCCCCATAATTTATAAGACCTTGAATATCTTAAATCCACGTGTACACCAATATTAAAGAACATGTAAGTTTTTCTATCAGACAAAATTTAGCACTCAACACTTGTACCCCTGTAATTCCAACATCTCCTCTCCTGAGGTTACCCCTACCTCATGGTAACAGTTTTCTTTACCTCTTGCAAAAGATAACTGTGTCCAAATGCTGTGAAGGTTGTGGGCTGTGCCACGGTGACAGTGGAGATAGAGGCAGTGCTTCAGAGTGACAGGAGGAGAGCAGAGAAAGGGCTTAGTAAGAGAAAAGCTAGATGAACTGGTCTGTCAAATGCTTCTTCTTAAACAGCATAAACACAATAGATTCTTTCAAAATATAGTATCATTTCTTGGTAGTGCTCAGCATCTATTTTCTGTTAATTTTTGTGCTGTAATTTGTGTTTCCAAAGGTATTTAAAATAGCAGATATTCACAATATGTGGTAGAGCTTGAACTATTTTACAATAATAAATAAATCATAATTCTCTTAAATTTGTATTTATCTAAGTTCAAATATAACTTTCATGAAGAGTGATATGATGCTTTACTTTGGCAACTAGACAGACATTAAGTGCAAAATTGTGGTAAATTGTATTGTCATAAAAATGTTTAATAAGTTTTAATTAACTTTTCAAAAGTTAAAATTTTCAGATTGATTTTAATATTTTTATTTAAAACGAATATTCCTGACTGCTTTTTAAATTTAATTTTTAATATTTAAAAATAATTTTGGGGATAACATATATGAAAAATAAGTTTTTATACTTTGGTATGCTATAGATGAAAAATATATTCAGATTCTGTGTACTTTGAGTTAAATTACAGTTTATTTTTAATCATTTAAATGACTGAGAATGAGTATAAGTTGAGATTTTGATAGAAATAGAAAATATAAAAGTAGAGCTCAAAAATTTTAAAAAGCAGAAAATTTTTTAAAAAATCTAAATCTTCATGGTCTGCTTAAACTTTGAAAACCTGGAAACAATAAAAGTAAGAAGATGATTGCCCATGACTGACTGGGAGAATGGCTGGAGATGAAAAGAGAGAGGAAAATACATGTATATGAGTTCAGACCATCAGGTGAGGGAGGACTTTCTGGACTTCTACGTTTGTGAGTTTTTCGCAAAAACATGCCATGACCTGATTCACGTGTTAAGATAGTTATTCTGAGTGCCTTGCGGAACACAGGCCCTAGGGAAATATGGGGAATTTTGTTTTTTCCTTTGGGCTGGCGAGTATGGGGATTTGAACCATTGGCCTTGGTGTTACAAGGCTGCACTTTAACCAACTGAGCTAACTGTCCATCCCTCTTAGGGAAATATTGGTGAGAGCACAGAGACCAGACAGGAGATATAGCTATGACCCAGGAGTGATATGATGGGGACCGGGATCAGGTAGGGAGCAGTGGATTGCTGAGAAATAGATAGATGCTGGAAATATTTAGAAGGTAGAGCTGAGAGAATTTTCTGATGGTTTGGATAGTGTTTAGAAAAATGTTAAGAAGATCTCCAAGTTATTTTGGGCTAAGGCCTGGAAGTTGAGAACAATGGGGGAGGAGAAAGTTTGGTGCGATAGGGATGTGAGATCAGGAATATATTTTTGGACAAGTGTGAAATGTTGACTAGAAATCAAGTAATGATCTGAGTAAGTAGTTTTATGATGATTCCGGAGATGAGAGGATATCCTGACTGGAGATAGAAATTGGAAAGTCAATATTCATGTAAAGATAATAGTTAATTTCATAAGATATGTTAGACAATTGAATAAATTTAGATTTTTTTTTCAAATAGGTTGAAAATTGAAGAGATATCTCTATTTCTTGTATGAAAAAAATAAAACAAAACAACCAAGATTCAAGACATGCAAGAAATGATTATATTTTTAAAGAAAGACATCAATACAGAAAGTATTTAAAGAAATCAGAGTACACGGAGATAACAAGAAACAAAAGAGAAATTTTAAAGTATCTTTAATTACATAGGTTTGAGAAAATATTGCAGTCTATAAAACAAGAATAGGATGCTTTGAAAAAGGAACAAGAGGTGCTCCAAGAGTTGAAGTCCCACTAAGTGTCCAGCCAGGAAAGTGAAAAAGAATCACAAGACAATATGAGGTTTTAGAATACTAGGGGTAAAAACCACTATGTGGCTGTACAGTGAACAAAACCTCCACCAATAACCACTCTTTATTGATTTTCAACATTTAGAACCAATTCATAGGTACAACAATGAAAACTATCTGATTGTAGGGCCGACCCCATGGCGCACTCGGGAGAGTGTGGCGCTGGGAGCGCAGCGGCACTCCCGCTGCGGGTTCGGATCCTATATAGGGCTGGCCGGTGCGCTCACTGGCTGAGCGTGGTACGGGCGACACCAAGCCAAGTGTTGCGAACCCCTTACCGGTCACAAAAAAGACAAAAAAAAAAAAAAAAACTTGATTGTAATTACCGAACCAGCTATACATACTACCCACGTCAGAAATATAAAAAGTAGAGATGACCAAAATTAGAAACTAGAGGATAGGGAAGTGTGAACCAAGGGAAAGGTAGAGGAACAAATAGTCTTATGGTACAGAAGCAATTATCTATGTCTTTTGAAATAAGTGATAAAGTTGTGCATACATTATTTAGCTATAAACTTAAACATAGGAACTAACAATATTATCATATGGGGGGAATGGAGGGTGAGAAGTAATGGGTAATGGTGTAAATGTTATGTCCTTACATAGCTTAGTAGGAAGGAAATGAATACTATACTTGATAATCTCCTCCCTAAAATAAATTGTATATTTATAAATATGAATCAGAAAAAACTGAAGCCGGGCCGGCCCAGTGGCGCACTGCTGTAGTGCGCTGCTTGGGAAGTGCGGTGGCGCTCCCGCCGAGGGTTCGGATCGCACATACAGACCGGTTCCCGCTCACTGGCTGAGCGAGGCGCGGGGGCAACACCGAGGGTTGCAATCCCGTTGCCGGTCCCGGTCTGGTACGGGGGCGACACTGAGGGTTGCGATCCGTTGCCGGACACGGAAAAAGACAAAAAAAGGAAAAAAAAAAAAGAAAAAAGAAAAAACTGAAGCCAATAACAATAAAATATACATTCTAAGGAGCAAAACTAAATGTAGGGTGGGAAAGGGAAGAAGAGAACTAATAATTTTAATCATAAGCCCTTTGGTACATTTTGATTTTTCTCTGTGTGTGCATTGCTTTAATAAAAGAGATTTTAGTTTTAAAACAAAACCAAAAGTTAAAAGCTTTAGTGGGCTTTTTAGAGGGACTGCTTTTGATGTGAGTTGCTTTTAGGTACCGCAATTTGAAATTTTTATACCAAACTTGTGTATTTGCATAACATGTACAAGCTATTTGATTTTCCTACTTCTTACTTTCCATGTGTGTATATAATGTAGTTCTTTCTCTGGAATATTGTTGGGAGGTTTTTATATTCATGTGTGAATGGTATAAAAGATATGCAAATAGAATACCTTCCTGTTTTTCTTCCTCATTCCTCTCAATTACGAAGCTCATCATCTCTAGCTCCCTTTATGTTAATGTGGACCTCTTATTGAAAGCACTGAAAGATTTCCTTTCACACAGAATATCACGTACTCTTCCTGGGAAATGCTAAACAATTGTAGTGGTGCAATATATGTTTTAGATTTAGATTTAGACTATAAATACCAGACTACTAGATTTTGCACACAGTTATACAGAATTCTTCTTTGTTCAGAATGGCTAATGTCTTACAATACCTTTGAAGGAGTTAAAAAGGTAATTACTTCCTCTATAAATGTGCCCTGTGATGGTAGCTTTCAGGCTTGCCAGTTTTATTCTAGCTAAGATGTCATTGTGAAAAAAAGAAGGCTTCTGGAGGGAATGATTCTCAGGGTTACTCTCCTATGCTAACTCTTCTCTCCACCATTTTTCACGTTACCTTCAGGTTGGAGCAATTTCACCCTGAGCGATGAGAAAGCAAAAATCTCATTTTCCCTCCATATGCCTCTGGCAGAAGACTATGAGCACTCTTCTTTGCAGCTTTTGTACTTTGGATTCCTGTCTATCAGAGATTTGTGAGAGCAGATTTGAAAGACTCTGTTTTCTGTACACCCAGTTCTGGTACTAGCAGTGTAGATATACCCTTAAAGGTGTCATCAAAATATTCTTGTGCAGTATACAATGTAGATATAATTTGATTACCATTACTCTAAAGAGAAAATGAGGGGTTTTTCTGTTTGTTTTTAATTAAGCAGATTAGTTGGTTAGGCACTTCTCTGAGCCAAGATAAAAATAGGTATGTCTGCTTTTATTAATAAACACACCTCAAAAATACAAACTCCAAAAGAGAAATGCACAGAGCTTTGAGTAGAGTTCTAACAAATGAATGTGAACAGTTCTTTTCCATAGTCTCATCCATTTCATTTACCCTCATTGCAATCCCTCTCTGTACTTACCTAGAATTCTTAGCTTGAAGGGTTCAAATACATTGTGTTTAATAATAATTTTTTTTAAGGATGTAATAGTTGACCCAAGGCTGATGCCTCAACGAGCTTTAACAATTTTGAGATTTAATCTTTGTGATCTCATGAGTCTCTTATTGCCACAGTTCTCCTCCTGTATTCTAATTAAATTTCCTAGGGAAATAATAATTATTATTAACCCCTATTTGTTACTGAGGTTTGGTGTGGGATTTTTCTTTTTGTCTTAGTCAGCCCAGGTTGCTATATAACAAAATGTCATAGACTGGGTGGCTTGACAACAGACATTTATTGCTTGCAGTTCTGGAGGCTGGGAAATCCAAGATCAAGGTACCAGCAGATTGAGTTCCTGGAGAGGGTCCCCTTCCTGGCTTGTGGATGGTCACGGTCTTGTTGTGCCCTCATGTAGCAGGGAGAAAGAGAGAGAGAGCTCTGATCTATTTTCTGCTTTTTATAAGGATACTAATCCCATCATGGAATCCCTACTCTCATGACCTCATTTAAATATAATTACTTCACAAAGGCCACACCTCTAATATCAGTTAGTTTAGGGTTAGAGCATCAACATATAAATTTTAGGGAAGAACAAAAACATTCTGTTCATAACATTCTGCTCCTGGTTCCTCAAATTTCATGTCCTTCTTGCATGTAAAATGCATTAATTGCATCCCAACATTCTTAACTCATTCCAGTACGAACTCTAAAGTCCAAAGTCTCATTTAAATATCATCCAAGTCAGTTATCGGTGAGACTTGAGATACATTTTCTCTCTAGATGTGAACATGTGAAAGCAGATAAGTTATGTGCTTCCAAAACACAATGATGGGACAGGCACAGGACAGATACTCCCATTCCAAAAGGGAAAAAATCAAACTGAAGAAAAGGGTGAGAGGTACCAAGCAAGTACAAAGCCTAGAAGGGCAAATGCCATTAAATCTTAAATCTCCAGAATAATCCTCTTTGGTTTGATGCTGTGCTCTCCAGACCCACTGGAGCAGTGGTTCCACCTTCTAGACCTACTGAGGTGGCAGTGTGACCCCCATGGCTTAGCAGGGCCCTTCATCTCAGTGGAGAACTGTCCATCAGGCTCTCTGAGAGGGCCTGCCCAGGTGGTTCTGCTAGGTGGCAGTCCCACTCTTTGAAACAAGGTGGAAGCAGCCTTTCCTTGGGCCTGTGCACCCTGAGCCTGCGGTAGAATAGTAGTTCCGATGATCTCTGAATCACCTTTGGGATCCCTCTTCCCCTGTCTTGAAGAATAATGCATATTCGCCACCTCCCTTCATTCTGTTCTTTTTTGCCCCATGTTCTTTAATCCCAGCTGGCATTGTCTCTGCTGGTATAATCCCGTCTCTATTCTTGGCTTCTTTTGAGATGGCTGGTCTGTGGTTCACACCCACACTAAACTCTCCACCACATGGCCAGTCAGTCATGCCCTTGGTGATCTCCTTCCAACATGCTTTCTCAGTTTTTGTAATATGGACAGGCTGAGAAATTTTCAAATATTTAAGCTGTGGTTCCTCTTTGCTTAACAATTCCTTCTTCAATTAATTTCTCTCTTCTTTCATTTTACTAAAATCAGTGAGGAAGAATCATGACATTTCTTCAACACTTTACTTAAAAATCTCTTCAGCTCAGTATTTTATTTCACTGCTCACAAGTCCTACCTTCCACAAAACAGTAAAATACAGTTCAGCCAAGTTTCTTGCCACTTTATAACAAGGACTGCCTTTCCCGTAGTCTCCAATAACATATTCCTCATTTCCATCTGAGACCTCAACAGAATCTCACTTTAATGTTCAGATTTTTAGCATGCACCTTGAAACTCTTTTGGCCTCTACCCATTACCCAGTTCCAAAGCCATTACCATATGTTTAGATATTTGTTATGACAGCATCTCATTTCTCTGTACCGAAATCTGTATTAATTAGGGTTCTGCAGAGAAACAGAGCCAATAGGATGTCAGAGAGAATATAGAGATACAGAGATGGAGGGGGGTGGAGAGAGAAAGGGAGAGAGAGATGTATAGAGAGAAATAGAGATTATAAGGAATTGACTCACAGGATCATAGAGACTGAGAAGTCTTGCAATCTTCAGTTGGCAAGCTGGAGCCCCAGGAGAGCTGGTGGTATATTTCTAATCCAAGTCCAAAGTCCCCCAAATCAGAAAAAATAGTGGTATAGTTCCATCTTGAGTCTGAAATCCTGAGAGCCAGAAAATCCAATGGCATAAGTCCCTGTCCAAAGGCAGGAGATGACCAATATCCCAGAGCAGCAGTCACATAGAGAATGAGTGAATTCTCTCAACCTCCACTTTTCATTCTATTCAGGCCCTCAGAGGATTGGATGATGACTACCCACATCAGGCAAGTCAATCTGCTTTACTCAGTCTACCATTTCAAATGCTAATCTCATTCAGAAACACTCTCACAGACACACCCAGATATAATATTTAACTAAATATCTGGGAATCTGTGGTTCAATCAAGTTGACACATAAAATTAATCATCACACTATTGTATCTTATTAAATCAACAATTCCTAATCTACCATTGATGATGTGGTTCTGTTTTTTATTTAACATCTAGGCTTTCAGAACTATTTCTGCTCCCAATTATTTTCCTCCAGGCAGGCCGTGATTGTAGGGAAGGAATTGTAAAGTCAAGCATGCAGCCTCTACACCAGCTCAGACTATAAACTTCTGTGAAATATTATGCCTAGTTTGGAAAGGTCGATATTATACCAATAGCTGTAGAAAACCATAGATGCTTTAAGAGCCCTGTAAATATATCAACTTAATAATAAATATTAAGCTTTTCCAAGATTATTTTAGGATAGTCGTAACGTTTATTATCCTTCCTTTGAAAACATCAAACTCTAAAACGACAGCATAATGGTTTCATAAAGATTTATTTCTAAGATTAGGTGGTGAGGATTCTTCTTCTCTTGAGCATGTTTGAAAATTGTCCTCTTAGAGCATATAACTATATATCATGTTAAAATATCAAACAAATGAAAGAAAACCTATTTCTTATCAAATCAAGAGTTACCACTACCTTATATGTACTATCAAATAAAAAAAGTACTGTTAGAGGATACATTTGTATTTTGAATGATTTTTTTTTGTCCCAAATCACCAAATGTGTTATGAAAAAGTTAATAGCTCACCACTTCCATCATTAATATTGGTAAAATAATTACAGTAAAGATATACTTATATCAATTTAGAGAAACAAAGTTAAAAATAGATAACCCAAACAACAACAATAAAAAACAATGTGTGTGTTATAGGTATGGAAAATTTTGCATATTTCACCTTCCTCAGATAAATAACAGACATTTAGAAAGGATTGTCATGTAAATCCTACATGACATGCAACATAGTTATCCTAATTTTATTAAGCCACTTTTCTAAGGACGGTGAGCTCTTTTGTGTCCACTTCCTCCTCTTTGACCTTGATGCTTTGTTGTAAAGGCATTCAGCAACTGCTCCTATGTGATGGGAAAAATACCTGATTTGGCAAGTGTGTGCTTTATGAAATGTGATATGGCATCAATCATCATTAACCCAAATATCCCCATCACATGCAGTGCCTGACCCCATCACATCTGGTTTCCTGTTTGAAAATCCTTCACTTTGTGGAGGTTTTGCTGATAACAATGCTCAGAATGATTTCTAGGCAATGGAAACTGACAGAAGATGAATTATCTGTCACTCAGGAGGATGCCCTGACCATGGAAACAATCAAGTACAACTGTCTATTATTATTATTTTTTCCCCTTGGCTTTCAGTATTTCTTGGATTAGTTTCCACCTCAGCATCTGCTTTTAAAAGCCTATTGAAAAATCTCAAGAGAAAATATAATGTAGAGAATTCCCAGCAAAATTATTCTTGGTTGATGTTAAATGCAATCTTCTTCTCTTTGTTGCCCAAATAATAATTTGAATTACGATAATTTTTCAAAAAGAGCACATAAAATATGCATATACCACGTGTGAGTGTCTTAAACACAGATTTGTTCTTAGCTATTAAATTGTCTGGATGGACTATAAGTTTGTGGTTAGGAATCACTAGTTTTATTCTCCTTCTAAAAAAATCCTGGGTAATTAGTGATGAGGTATTAGTAACCAAAGATGATTAAATGTCAGATGCAATGTATTTTATCATTCAGAATAGAACAAAAAGGTTATTTTTGCTTACTACATTCTGATTTCTGTTATTCAAAGAAATGTGATATCTGAACACCACCTCCTCTTCATCAAGAACAGACAAAGCAACAGCACAGCAGGGAACAGAAAATCACATTTCCCTTTTTGGCAATTCAAGATGTTTTGGACATATTTGAAATGAAGAGGAATGTGGAGGGCAAAGAGTTTGGTGATGGATTGGGAGGTGATTGCACAATTTTATCTGTGCATGAGCAAAAAGGACAGTTTGAAAATTTAAATAAGTAGGCAGGAATTAAATTGTTGTAGAAAGGCCAAGGGATTTTGAAGTCTAGGAAAATTGTAGGGGGACATGTTTTTAAAGGAAAAAATGTATATTTGTATTAGAATGGCCAGGCAGGTAACATTAGAGTTAATATTGGACATTGACATTGCAATTGGGCATAGACAAGCTTTGTGTGCATTTTATAAATGCGTCAATAAAATTATAACTACATGTAATCATGTGAATAAATCTCACAAACAAGATGTTAAGCAAAAGAAGTCAGACATACAAGAATACACTCTGTAGGATTTCATTTTCATAAAGTTCAAACAGATAAAACAAGTAGCAATAGGATAGCAGTTCCCTTATGGAAATAGTGAATAAAAGGGACAAAAAGGGGGCTTTTGGGTTGCTGATAATGTTCTTGATCAGGGAGCTGCTCACAACTAATTTTAACTTATGAGTATTCATTGAGGTGTATACTTATGATTTATGTTTTTCTCTGTATATATGTTATACCTCAGTAAAAATTTTAAAAGATATGTCCCAACAGTTTTCAATTCCACAAAAATATTTGTTACTCATTCTTTTTTAAACTTGTAGCCTAAACGTCTAACTTTCTTATTCCAGCTTTCTATAGAGGCATGAGTACATAGAACTGTTTCTTTGAACTGGGTTCATATGATGGTTTATGGTGACTGGTGTGGGTCTGGGTATTAGAGAAATAATAAGGTGAGGTGAGGACTGTGAGAACTGGAGTCCATGACTTTCCTCAGAGGGCATCTGCTTTCACACTTCAGTTGGTTGATCCCATGTGGGTGTGTATACCGAGGCCAACAGATTTTCTAATTTTTTAAGTGAAGCCAGGAATCTTGATTTTAATTGAAAACTTCAGATGTTTTTATTTTGGGTAACCTTTTAAACCACTGTGAACTACAAGAAGCATATCTGCAGGTCATGTAACAGCCAGAGCAGAAGTGACCTCATTTTGTTAAACCTTTGAATTTAAAAACCTGTTTTCTCCTGTAACCCGAACCACATAGCCTGCAGCTAATTGCCAGAACACAATCACTCTTGCTCTCACATTGTACACCAATAATTAGACAAAAATTATTAAGCCAGATGGACAATCTCTACTAGCTTACTAACCTGATCTTGTTTGAGAATAACAGGAACTGAACCCATGGAGAACGAGGTATGATGCTGGTCACCTCCCACTGGGAAGTTCCTTGAGTGTTGCTTTGTGTTGCTTTGCCCCCCATGGATTTGTCACCCCACTTTCTTTGGGTGACAGAGACACAAAGGATTACTCAAAGCCCATCTCTCCTGAGCAGTGAGAGGCCCTGAGGTAGTTAACTTTCCCGGGACCCTCCAGCAAGAGGGATCTCTTCCTTGGGAAAATTAATGCTGAATTGGGGTTCTCTTCCTGCATTTATTTTCTAGACCAGGAAGTTACAGGAAGAGACATAGGTGAGGTTATAGTTTAACAATATAGACTGGTAACTTTCAGTGAAACAAGCCAGATGACATTCCAGTAAGGCAATTAAGTGGTCCTATCAACACAAGCTTGATCTTAGCAAACATTCCTTCCTACAGCAATCTCTCAGTATCTTTACATAACAATCAGTAACTAGTCTGTCCTTGAGCCAGCAACCTGCTGTGCCACAAATCTTTATCTCACACCAGAGACTTATAGCCTGAGGAAAACTTCCAGTCCTCCGCAAGGTCAGTATTTGAAACTGCAAGGCTTTGGAAAACCAGGCCCTGTGAAGTACATATGCTTCACACTTGAGGATTATCCGAAACACTCAAGTGTGTCTGTTTGTCCCCGCTTGGTCACCATGAATCAACTTTCCACCACAGACCCCAATAAAACCCTTTGGCAAACCTGGAAGAGGTGGAGATGGTTTTTGAGACATAAGTCCACCATTTCCCCATGCTGCCGGCTTCCTCATTAAAGGCCAGCTGTCCTTACGCCATCTTTTGTCTCTCAATTATTGGCTATTGAGTGGTGAGCAAACAGACCTTTGGGAAGAACAAACAGACCTCTTGGTAATAGTTATGTTTAGCTTCCAGTTTGATTGCTTTGGTATAGAAGGGTAGATTGATTTCTGGGGACTTCTGGGATATCTCTGGATAGGTGTTAAAAGAATTTAAGAAAGAAACATAAAGATAAATAGAGACAGGAAAGAATATACATATATTTTTTGTTTAATTGAATTTTGTATGATTTATGCAAGTGTTAATGATAGTTTGTTCATTTTAACCTCTGGGAGCTTAGAAAATATGGCGTGACTTACACGTTTTGGCATCTGAAATGTGAGAAGTGGTAGTCTATGGCCTCTACATTTTCCACATTATTTGAACATGTTTTTTCTTTGATACCCCCACATGCGTATTTATTGGTTGCTTAAATGTGCCCAGTACATGTACTAAGCATTCAGTATGCATGTCTTTACTTAATATTCAGTTACTGTGATTGCAACAGTTTGCTGGTGAGGAAACTGAACCTGCCTAATTTTATAACATTGGGGATAAGTAGAATTCAAACCAGGTACATTGGATTCCAGAGCCTGAACTCTGAGCTACTCATTAATCACAAATTAATCTCATGAAGATTAATTAACAAGAGTTTTTAATCCATTTTCCCCATTTTATAGATGAGGAAGCTTTGGCTCAGATGACTTGAGTGACTTGAGAGAACTTACATTGCTATTTATTGATAGAGGACTGATACATGTTTCATTCTTTGTTGGGTTATAGCAATAGCTATGCTAATTGTCTGGTTGGGGTTATTGGCTATGCAGGAGCCAACATAGCAAATTGTACTGTTAAAGTAATTCATAACTAAAGCCAGAATGTTTCATTATTTTAGTTATACTAAGTTTCCATTTGTATTTTCAGGGGTACAGCCCACAGACCCTTCAAACCTATTGTACAGATTGGGTCACCAGACCCCTCACACACTAGGCTGGGTCATAGACACCTCACATGCAGGTCCATGCTAGGTAATTGGGAAAGATCCCAGGAGCCATTGGCGGATGACATGAGGTATGTCCTCAGCAGCAGCAGCAGCAGTACCAGCAGCAGCAGCGGTGGTGGCCTCCTGGAGGGTCCTGGGGACCCTGGCAGCAACAGCCTCCAACAGCAGTAGACAGCCTCCCCATGCCCCCCCCCCAGGGGGG
>NW_007726229.1:259585-385620 GCF_000696425.1 Galeopterus variegatus | reverse complement strand
CCCCCCCCCCCCCCCGGGGGGGGGGGGGTCCCCCGTGGATCAGAGCCACTCATCCTTTATACTTAAGTCCATAACTCATGACACCTGGGCGCATATATGAAATTATATTAGACAATAGGCAGGGAACACCTGGGTGCATGTGCATATTAACATCAAATGCTCGGCAAGATTCTGAACATCTGAGGGACCCTGACCATTTTCCTTCACTTTCCCTACATTCTTGTTCACATACTCTTCCTCCTATACCTTGAAACTCATCCAGGGAGTTAATTCCAACTTTGCGGAATTCTCTAATGGTAGATTCTTTCTTGTCACACAGGAGTTTAATGATCTTTTATTTGAATATACTCTAAATAAAATCAACATAATCCTAAATGATAAATGTATCCCAAACAATTGCATTGATATCTGATATGCATAATGAATTAACGTTCTTGATGCTTAGGATAGCAACTTATGGTGCATCTCCTCTCAACCAGTGAATTAGAAAGCCAGGCATTCATCCAAACATGCAGATGTTTAGCCTTGTGTAGTCAAAACCTCTGAATAACTGACACAATTTTCACTTCGAATTGCATTCTTTGGTGCCAGACAATGTCAGATTATTAGGCAAATAAATGCAGGACTTTAAAAATAATTCTTTCAGTCTTGACCAGTAGCAGCCCCATTTGAATGGAGAAAAAGTATATTTTATGATTTTTCTTATTAATCTTATATTGTGCTTATGTAAATTTTAATTAGTTCTTTTGACTTTTCTAGTTTTCTTTTCCTGAATAATGATAAAGGCACACAATTCTGGTTATTAGCCGGAGTTTTAAATGGTCTCAACAATCAAAACAAAACTTCTTAGTTTTGTCTTTTCCTCTTTTTCCTGTTCATTCTGGTCAGAAAATCATGAAATATTTAATATAACATTTGAAATCAAAGAGTTGTAAAATTATCTCTTGAAATAGATTGGAATCTATCAAGCATTTTATTTGTAGTCTTGCTTCCTAAACGTTTACAATAAAATTGACAGCTTTATTGTATTTTTGCTAAATTCATTAGGAACTTCTATTCAGTCTGTTAATTGTCCTTTCCTGTTGTGTGGTGTTAATGAAAAGAATCTGTTTTAACCAGCACCCTCCATTGTGGTCCTGACATTACCATAGAAATGAAATAGCTTATTCTGAAATTGTCTGCTGGTTAGGTGACACATTAGGTGACACCTGAGCATTAAAATCTTGCAATACAATAGGTTTTTATTTTTAAAGGACACCAACAATACCATTTCCCTTCACATTAGTTTTTTGATATTATGGTGTATAAGCATGCAAACAACAATTACCAGTACTGGTCTTAAGTTGGCAGCTAGGTGAGATTTTTTATTAAAAAGAAATGCTTATACATATATACTGCATATATATGTATACACACATATAATGTACATATAAATAGTGGAAAAATACTGGAATCCTCACAACATAAAAACAGTAAAGATTGTTATAGTCTATTTTTATTAAGTTAAAAGTGAACATTGTTTTCCTAGAAGGTGTTACAAATACAAATGCATAGTATTTCTTTTTTTTGTTTTCCTTTTTGTCTTTTTTCATGTCTGGCAACGGACCGCAACCCTCAGTGTCGTGCCCGCACCAGACCGGGACCGGCAACGGGATCGCAACCCTCGGTGCTGCGCCTGCCCCTTGCTCAGCCAGTGAGCGGGAACCCGTCTGTATGTGGGATCCGAACCCTTGGCGGGAGCGCCACCACGCTCCCAAGCGGCTCACTGTAGCAGTGCGCCGCCGGGCCAGCCCAAATGCATAGTGTTTCTATTCAATATTTGTACATGCCTATTAGGTGTTATATGCCACAATACTAGCTGGGGATACAAAGAGGAATAAGATATCTTCCCTGTCTCAGAGAGTTCATTTTATTGAATATCAAATGACTTAACTTGAATAAAACTGTATAGTAAATATCTTCCAACTTGGGTAAGCCCAGGAACTAGGAGGTAATATCACATCTATAGCTCCATTAAAGGTGTAAAGATAAAATGTTAATTATCCCCTTTTTTTTTCCAATATAATTTTTTTTAGGTACTTTCATGCCATGGCCTTGGGTGGGTACATCATGGAGGAACAGAGAACTTGCATACCCCACAGCAATTCCAAACAGTTATTTAGTTTCTTAAATTTGTGTTTAATTCCCACATTGTGATAATCATTATTAACCAGTACTCTTCTGACATTGTCTGACTCTCAGTAAAATTTCTCAGTTCTTAACATCAAAGTTTCTACATATCTTTAACTATTTGTTCTTTAGTCATTTTGTCCTCCTTCAAAAACGGAAATAACTTTCCTGTCTAAGGCTAATCTCTCCCCATGGTCTTGACTCTATTATCTCTAACTCCTTTTAGGCCTAGAGCTCCATTTGGCCATGGTAAGATTGCTCTTCTTTGTCACAATAGCACTTGTAGCAGGATTTAATGCCCCTGGTAAGGCCATGTCTTCACTGCACTGACAGTGACTGGAGCGGGATTTTAGGAAACCCCAGACTCCACGTGCTCTTGGTGGGTGACAAGCTGTCACCCACGAGCCCCACAACTTCTTAGCATTACACGGTGTTTAAGAGACCCAATTCCAAGAGACTATAAGTCAAGTTGATTCCCCACATATCCCAAGAAATGGGGGACTAATTTCATCATGTCCTAATTTGGTCATAAACTCAAGTTCAAGCCTCCTAGGACATCCATCACAGTTTTAATGACACATGGCTCTGTATGTTCCCTTATCTGAATCAGTCTTTCTCCCTTCCCCACTTGCCCACACCCTTGAACTGTGCTGTCTACCAAATCCCCTGTGTCTCTTTCTGTTACTCTCTCAGTACTGTTTGCTGTAAAAGAACCTAAGACATCCTCTTAGACACAGTTCTTCAAATTGTGAAGCCTTTTTCTTCCATATTTTATGTACTCTGGGAACCAGAGGTGGACTGGATGTTCTTCTCGTTGTTTCTTCTACACAACTGTCTGTCCCCCGACCTTTTTTATTTTTTTATTTTTTGTAAAATCTCCCAGTTGATTTGAAGCACATGACTATAGTTCCCTCTGTAGTTCTTGGGCACTCCTATTGCAAACTCTCAATTACATCTTCTTATTCCCTGGAGATTTCAGCAATTGATTTTGCCATGTCTGTTATTTTTCTTAGTATTTTAAACATCCATGTAGACACCCTGTCTAAAATCCTAGATGCTCAGTTGCTTGATTACTTTTATTCCCAATGATTTTGTCCTCCAGTTATCCTCACCCACCCTCCCTAGGGCATACTCTCAACTTATCATTACCAAGAATAGCAATTTCCACAAAATCTTGATTTCAGGAATTCCTCTCTCTGACTGCCAAATAATCTTGGGTCACTTATTTAATCATCCCTCCCACAATTCTTTTACCCCATAAGTACCTCTGACCACGCCACCTTTTAACCAACCAGTATAACCTTGCAAACTTCTCTTCTTATGCGTATTACATTGCTGTGTTTCACCATGACAGTCTTTTAAATTCACTTCAAGTCCCTGCCTCTCTCTTTCTTCATATTACATGGTAAAATATCAACATGGATAAGCCCTCCTTTTAGCCTTACCTACACGTTAGCATTTGAACACAGCTGGAGGAAAAACACAGATGAACTCACTTGTCTATTCTAAAATGATAATCACAAACCTCATGTGTGTCCTCAGGACTGCCTGGCCATCCTACTCCATTTTCCTAATCAGTTTACCCCCTGTCTCTTTTAAAACATTATTTTACATCTTCTCTTCTTTCCTAAGGGTTTTATTATTCCTTTCATCTTCTCACCCTGAGTTGATGACTCTTTTCTTATAGCACTGAGAAAAAAGAAGCGATGGGAAGATGAATAACTCATCTTCTCGTCATGAAATCTGCCACCTCTGTGCATCCGGACATCTATTTATTTCCTATCTACTTTTTACCATGGATGAACTCTACACTTCTGCATTGGATTCCAGTCCTGATTTACTCAATAAAATTATACTGCAATCTCCCCCTCCCTTTTTTTGTTTTAGATACTATTGCTGCATAATAAATCACCCCAAAACTTAGTGTCTTAAACTGCACATTTTATTTATCTTAGGGATATTGTGGATCAGGCATTCAGGAAGAGATCAGCTGGGTGGTTCTAGCTCAGGATCCCACATGTGATTGTGGTCAGATTATGGCTGGAGCTAGAATGGCTGGAACAAGGTGCCAGGAGCAGCTGGGGAATGACCTAATATTTCCCTTCCTAGTCTCAGAACTTCTGTTTGTGGTATCTCTGCATGGGTTGCTTTGGGCTTCCTCACAGAATAGTAGCTTCAGGGCAGTCAGAATGCTTACAAAGCAGGCTGCCCGTGGCTCACTCGGTAGAGTGCGGTGCTGATAACACCAAGGCCACGGGTTCGGATCCTATATAGGGATGGCCGGATGGCTCACTGGCTGAGCGTGGTGCTGACAACACCAAGCCAAGTGTTGAGATCCCCTTACCGGTCATCTTTTTTTTTTTAAAAAAATAAGAATGCTTACAAAGCAGTTTGGAGCGATAGTGGGAGTTCTCCAGTTGTTGGACAGAGTTTAATTGAGCAAAAAACAATTCATGAACATGGCAGCCACCAGCACTAGAATAAGTTCAGAGCAACTCCAGGGTTGCCCAGTGGTAAGCTAAGATTTAGAGACAGGAAAAGGAAAGTGACCTACAGAAAATAGAAGTGAGGTACAGAAATAGCTGGATTGGTTACAGCTGGATATTTGCCCTATTTGAACGTGGTTTGAATAGTTGGCTGCCTGTAATTGACTGAGACTTGGCTACTTGTTACTAGAGTAGGGTATAGTCTGTTTGCATATCAAGTTGGGTTGCAAGAGTAGGTTACAATCTGTTTACACATCAGTTAGGTTATAGTTCACTATGTCTGAAGAAACCTTTAAGCCAAACAGTTTAACACATTGATCAAGGAGTAAGTTTCATTGCTTTTTCTGTCCTAGCTTCAAAACAGCAAGATGCTTCACATCAGCATTCTGCTGATCCTTTTGATTATAAGTCAGCCACAGACTGCGCAGATTTGAGGGGAAAGAACATAAACCTCTCTTCTTGATGAGAGGAGTGTCAGGGTCCCATTGTAGAGTAGCATGTGGGATGGGAAATATTACTGCAGTTATTTTTGGAAACTAAAATCTGCCTCGTAGATAAATAAATATTTTCCTTACTAGTGAACTATTTCCATCTGCATACAAATGTACTGTACTCTCAAGATTGCCTTCTTTGGTTGCCTAGCTCTAAATTACATCTTTTGTGATGATCTCCTAATTTTCAGCTCTAGCCTCAAACTCCCTATGCTCCAGACTTGTAAATCTGATTGCCTACTAGTATGTCCAAAATGGAATTCTGTCTTTGCTTTCCTTGCTATTTTTAACCTCCCTCTCCCAAATATGCTCATTTCCCAGGTTTCCTCATTTCAGAAAATGGCACCACCAGTTACCCAGGTGCTATGCCCAATGTCTCGGAGTCTTCCTTGAGTTCTCACTTTTCCTGAACTGTCCTTTCAGTTATGTTTATAACATATCCAGACTGTCAAACTTTCACTATCTCCACTGCTATTATCCTAGCAAATGAGTGTTAAGCCTACATTAATTTATTGGGGTGGACAACAAATTTTGTTTATCCCACTTCTTTCCCTCCAATAACAAAAGTTATCTTTAAGAAATATAATTAAAATACATCTTTTGCTTATAATCCTTCAATGGCTTCTCAAGAGTTCAGAATAAATGCAATGTCCCTATTATATCCCATATGCTTGTCCCTACGTGAGCTAGTTGATATCCACCTTTCCAATGTCATTTTCTGTCACTCTCCCCCTTGTTCACACCTTGCTAGCCCCAGTGACCTTCTTGCTGTTCTTTGATGCTGACAAATTCTTTCTTTCCTCTGGACCTTCGAACTTCATGTTTCTTCTGCTTTGAGCATCCTTATTTCTGTTTTTTTTTAATGCCTTCACTATTTTCTAAATTTTCCAAAGATCACAGACAGTACAGATTCTTCCAGTACTTAGGGAATGTAGTTATTCAGACCATGAGACTAGAACCCTTTTATGGGTTCCACATCTTGTTGCACATCAAAATCATTTATGGAACTTTTAAAAAAGATACAGAGTCGCATTTCAGAGACTAAGCTCTGCCTTAGACCTACTGGATCATTACCTTCAAAGGTGGGTCCAGGGATCTATACTTAAACATTTATTCCAGTGTTTCTTTTATAGCCAGTCTACAGGCCAGCATTTGGGAGCCACTAGTAAGAGCCTCAAGTGCCTTATACTGAGGTTGTCACATACCTTGGTTTTAATTCCCTTTCACCACTGGTTTCCTTATGCTTCTTATTCCAACAAATGTTCTACTTGAAGATAAAAAAAAGAGAAAAAATAGAATATATGCCTAATTTCTTTCTTTACATTCATTAATAGTAAGCCATTTACCAACTTCAGCAGGCAACACCTTCTCTTTTGTAATAGAATATAAACTAAAAAATATTTGATTTGTCATAATATAATAAAATTATTATTGTCATAACATAACAGTTTTGAAAGCCTCAACTTCTGTGAATTTTGCTTTTCTTTTTGATGTAACACATCCCTTATATGTATGTACCTCACATATTTTATACATTACTCTCAAAAACCTAAGTTTGAATGTTTCTGTATGTTGATACATCTGTTCCTTCAGATAGATGTGTATTTTCTTTTTACCTCACCAGTATAATTTGGTTTTCATAGTTATTTCTTTGGTCTTATATACCCTGTAATTCTCTCTAACATTTTAGAATGTTGGGCCTTGGGAACATCCTTATTTCTTTGATTTAAAAGAAAAATCAGTTTTGCTCCAATTTAGGGCAATGTATGAACCCATTTATAGCATAAGATACTTAATCTACCTCATGTTTTAGTAGTTATATTTTTACTACCTGTTGGTTGAGAAAATCCAAATATGACTGTGATTCAATTGCTGCATGCCTATCATGGGTCTGTTAGAAATTGGGGTGTGAAGGAAATTGCTGGTATTATAGACAGAACAGATCAAAATTTTTGAAAGTTGCCAGTTCCCCTTCTTGCTCACAATGTTCTCCCCAAGTCATACAAATAAAAATTAAAATACTGGTGTTTATAAAAATGACCTAGCATTTTCTATCTCCAATAAAAGTGTTGGTATTAAGGTGGGAGAAAGAAGGAGAGTTATGTTCAAGTTTAAGTGGGTTCTCTTAGAATCCTTCATCCTCTTTAATGGAATCTTAAAAACTGATCTGTTTGGCTATCTTGTGGGAGAAACAAGGTAAAGATAGAACATCTTGTAGGACTTGTCAAAGGGCAGGTCCTAAGTCAGCTTCCCACGTAACTACATCAAAAAAAGGAAGTAGAAAAAAGAGGCAAAGCTGGACATAGCTAGAGGAAGCTAGTCCTGGCCACTTCTGCTTATTACTGTAAGTAGAAATCAGTAATTTCAAGAGAAGAAGCTTAATATGAGTTTGTGAGTTCTAAAGCATGATACCTCTGCCCACTAGTATCCATAGTCCAACAGGCAATAACGAACCAGCTTAACAAATGTGGTTGTATATGTTCTGGCCAATGCAATGCTCTTCTTTCTAGCTTCTTTTCATCTAGTCATGACTTTATGAATCTTTTTCTTTCTTCCTTTCCTTTTTCTTTTCTTTCTTTCTTTTTTTTTTCTTTTTTCTTTTTTATGGCAGCTGGCCAGTATGGGTATCAAACCCTTGTCCTTGGTGTTATCATTACCATGCTTTAACCATCTGAGCTAATCAGCCGACCTATATGACACTTTTTCTGCCTAGTAAATTATGAGTGGCTGGCAGTGGGGTAAAAATTTCTGGAATACTTTTAAATTCCTGAAAAAATATATATTCACCTAGCATGACTTTTTTACCTTGATTCTTTTACCTCTTCCTCCCTGAAACACAGTTTTTCAAAGTTCAGCAGTCATGGTGTGACTATGGGCTAAACCAGTGGGCTGAGATTGGAAGAGCATAATGATATTCAGACTTCTTGTCATATATGCATAATGAATCTCTCTTGGTTTAAACTACTTGTAGTTGGGTTTTTTGTTACTTGGAGAACATATTCCTAACAAATATAATCATCATCTTCTGGAGTGTATGGAGCAAGATAGGAAGGGGATGAGAAAAGAAGAATCTGGTAAAAGATACTCTGTCCCTGTAGGAACTCTAGCCCACAATTTGGCCCAAGTCATAGCCATGTCTTATTTTTTCCAAAGTAAATTGCTAAGAATAAAGATAATTACTATGTCTATTTTTATTCCCTGTAAGACATAATACAATGCCCTGTAGTGCTCTCCTCCTTTCTCTTCTTTTTTCTTCCTTTCCAGACTAGAAATAAAAAGCAATTCAAATAGATTCCACATGTCAGGTGTTGTGGTAGGAATATAAAGATGACAGAGATAGCCCCTGCCTGAGGGAACTCCACAGCTTAGTATGAGAGACAAACAAATGACTGAATATGCATATATTATTATATATGTGTAAACAGGAAAACACTGGAGAAGAGAAGAACCATATCCAATTATGCCTGGGCAAGAGAGGAAGGTTATAATGACATTATAACGATTTCCAGACATTTTTGAAAAATGTTGTAAGGTTAAGAAATTTTTTTAGGTAAAGTATGCATGGGGGGACTGTTAGACTATTTTTGATGTGATGTGTCTTTGTGAATGTGGAGAAACTACTAAAGGACTCAAGATTAGAATCAAATCTATTCGATGGGACGAATATTAGAGTACACTTGTTAATGCACTTTCTGAAGCATTCTAACCTTTTTTCTGTATGTATGTGTGAGTGTGGTAAAATTCATATCATACAGGATCGTGCTGTATGTATTGTTTTTGTAACCTGCCTTTTCACTAAGCTACCTCTCGTAACCATACTTCATATCAAAAAATATGTATGTACATATTCATAATGACTGTAAAACACTCCAAAATGTGAATGTGTGAATGATTTATACAAGGAAACTTCATTTATCATATATTTTGTTTACAATTATTTGAATGAAACATTCTTGTATGAAAAAATGTAATTTTATTCAACTATTTTACTGGGTGGTTAGTAGAAACGGGTTTGCGGCAGTTCTGTAACCTATTCCCCCTTTCCTAGGGATGTCTAGGAAGGAAGAATGACTGCTTTAATTCTACTGGCAAACACGCTAATGGCCATCTTGTAAACATGCAAGTGACCTCCTCGTAAACATACAAATGATCTGATAAACCCACTAATGATATTTACTAGTGGAAAGATAATGGTAACTTCTTATTTATGACAGGAAGCATTTTTAGCAAGAAAAACCTATTCTGTTGAAGTTACTTATTGTAAATACAGATTTATGGGATCTGACTAGCTGAGGAAGGTCACGTAAACTGTGTGATTAGTATGTGATAGCCCAAATGGCTTCCTTTATGTGAGTGATGTGTCTGTGTACATTACTCAAAATGCTTCATCTGTTAACTTGTAGCCAAATGATCTCCCATTGTGGGAGAAGAAAGTCCTTTTTTTATTGTAATCTGCACCAGAGGGTCCCAGATTCCTCCAAAGGATGAATTCTTCACTGTATCCTTTAAATCATTGATGAAGTTTGATTTTGGGTAAAATCTATGATTTCTGTATTCAGATATGGCAATATAATCCTTGTGTCACCACAATAAATTACAAAAGTGGAATTTCTATATAAAGGGGAGTACACTATTTTAGGAACTGTGGTACATACAACTGGTTTAGTGAATAGTCTGAACTTCCTGGGGTCAAACTATCTCTTTCTACCTCTTTCTGAAATCTCTCAGATTTCCCCTTTCCATGTTTTATGGACATCTTGGACAATTCTCTAAGCTTTCTTGTTACATTCATGTATTTCTAAAAAAGTCCAGTAAATGCAAGTCCAATTTAAAAGTTCCATGGCATATCCAATTTATTGCACATTTCCTCTTAGCACCAGCTAGGCCTCCTCTTTAGGGACTTGGAGTAGAGAATGGAACAAAGTCTGCTTCTAAGGTATCTATTGCACCTCTATTTTCTGTCTTATGCATTTCTTTCTTTTCTACCTAGTGGAATGTGAGTGAGGGAGAGGGAAGAGAGACTGGAGAGGAGAGGGAGAAAACTGTCTCTTACTTGCATGGTTTTGATTGGGTCATCTCTTGGCTAACATTTGCTGCTAATGCTTCTCATATGCTGGCTCTTCAGGAGTTTGTGTGATCACAGTAGGCAATCTCCTCAGTGCCAGTTGCTCTTTATGGCTGCCAGAAACAGCCTTTGTTTTGGGGTCTTCTTGCTCTGTACAAGATATCTCAAACCTTGCTCCTTTCTATAAAGTCCACTTTTTCCAAGGAAAATATAACAACCCTTTGCTCCTTCTCTGTTCAACATTCTCTCTTAATTTTTGATTCCTTTTTCTGCTCAAAAACATTTGTATGCAGATGATTCAGTTTGTTTCCTAAGAAGATCCCTAACTAAGGATTGAGGTGCCGGTCTCTTCAATTTATTCTCTCAGAGCTTCCTTATTTGGGTGTAGGGGAGGAGCAGGATGCAGCTTTCTACACAGAACAAACATTCAGGATACTGTCTGTGTTCCTGCTCTGGTATATTAAAAGCTAGAAAGAGAGTGGGACTTATATATACTTCTTTGAAGTTTTAAAAATGTGCTATATTGATCATTTATATTTCTTCTTATATAAATAGCATATTCATGGAGTTTATCATTTTTTGTAAAGGGTTATTCATATTTTGATTACTGATTTGTAGAATCTATTTATATTGAAGATACTGAACATTTGATTGCCGTGTAGATTGTGGGTTTTCTTTTAGTTTGGTCTTTGCCTTTTCCTTTTGTTTATGATTTTTTTTACACATATTTTCAATTTTGTTGTAGTCTAAACTACCAAGCTTTATGTGTTTTATCCTTGAAATAAGTATTTAAAAATCATTTCTTATTCTGACACATTTATGGCAGAATCTTCTTAATATTTAAATATTTAACCCATTTTGAATTTATTTTGGAATAAAGTCTAATATGAGAAACTGCCATTATATTTTTTGATGGTCTCAATAACATTAATTTTTTAAAACTAACCTTCCTTCACTGCTTGCTTTATTTACTTATTTATTTATTTGTTTCATCTTATGTGATAAGGCTTCTAGCATTATTTTTACTTTTAAAAATTTTACATTAACTTTTCTCAAGCATTTGCATTTCACGATGAATGGTTTAATACCTTTTTCTATTTTCTTGTTCTAAAAAATCTGTGTCTCTTTTTCTTTTTTCTCTCTCACTAATAAATGCCATCAGTCTATTTTATTAATGTGTTCAAAGAATTAGCTCCTAAAACTTGTTAATTTGTTAACTTCTTAATTTTTTAACTTGTAGTTTTTAATAAGTATTTTCTTCCTTAACTTTTCTTATTTTATTATTCTTTTTACCAGCTTTATTGAGGTATAATTATTATACAAAAAACCCTGTACATGTTTAATGTACAGAATTTATTCTGTACATGTTTAATGTATACAATTTGATAAATTTGGACATATTCATACACCCGTGATACTATCACTACAGTGAAGGTAATAAACATATCCATCACCTCCAAATGTTTTCTCGTGTTCCTTTGTGTGTGTGTGTGTGTGTTTCGTGATAAGAACACTTAACAAGAGATCTACCCTCTTCACAAATGTTTAAGTGCACAATACTATATTGCTAACTATGGGTACTATATTTTACAGCAGATCTCTAGAACTTATTCAACCCAGTTGAGAAAATTGGAATGATGCCTATGACCAACTCACCAAGTATCCTATTCTATCCCCAGGGGAGGAGTAGGGTGTGGGCAAGGGGCCAGGAATTGTTTAGATAAAATCCTTTCTTATGAAAAAGCAAAAAGTGTCAAATCCCCCAACTTCAACTCCAACTACTTTGTCACCTTTAAATTTTATATAACCCTTGCAGAGGCAAATCATGTAGTTACTATAACTCAATCACACATCAGTGTAATTTACCTTATTAATTCTTTTCCAGTATGGCCCCTGATGATGCCCAGCAAGCACACTGGCCTCTGTGGCACGTGTGCACCAGGATCCAGGCACCATTCCCTGCCTGGTTCTAAAGCAACGCTCCTGCTCTTGTTCTTTGTATCTCCTTCTATCCTGCTCCGTTTAGTTCTCCTGACTCTTTTCCTCTTGTGGTGCCACTCATGGGAAGGGAGCGGTCTTCCCACTCCCATGTTCCCATCCAGTTCATTTTACAGCAAGAGAAGTTTTAGAAATCAGAGGGCAGAGAGAAATGAAGGCAACGGGGGTAAAAGGAATGTCTGACATCTAAAGGCATTGACCGGAAAGGTGGGAAAGAAACTGAAAGATGAGAGAGATTCTGCTGAGAGCTTCTACTTAATAATTCTGACTCAGGGCTAATTCTTGTGATACTAAATCATTTTTATTTGAAATATAAATAGATGGGAACACCATGGGAAAAACTAAGAAATATGGCTGGTAGAGACAACTTGTATGTTTCCCTTTAGATATCAATTATTGTGAATAATGGATAGTCAACAATTATGAAATATTTGGTTTACTATAAAAATGTGCATACTTAGAAGGTCAAATGAAGCAGATATATGATTTAAAACAAACAAACAAAAAACTAAGTAGGCTAGAAAGAGGCATGAGTCTATTTGCCATATTACTAGTATGTTTTTCAACTTATTTCATTCCAACCTCATTAAAACTATTATGTTACAATGTATTTGTGTGATATGGTATTGCTGACAACTTGAGTGATAAAATATTTATATAAATAAGTTGAATGTAGTAAATTAAAGAGAGAGAGAGAGATTTAGGGAACCTGCCTATTTTTAAAGGCATTTGAGTTGAAAATGTTTCTTCCATGTGTTGCAGCTTTTCCCCTACCATATACAAATGCAGACTGCCCTACATTTGAAGCTCCTACTCCCATTGGAGGCGAACTGGTATCTTTGTGAGAATAGACCTTTCATTTCAGCTGGGCATTAGCTTGAGCCATCTGCTGTGTGGGTTTTGCAGTGGTCCATAGCCATGACAGAGTGTTTGAAGTTATGCTCCAGGGTTTCTTTAAAAACATTTTGTTCCTAATGTCACTGTTTGTAGATACCCTACTTCACTCATCATCCATAAGCTGCTTGAACATCCTGTGCACGTCCATCCTCCCCACCGATCCAACTCAGTAGATCAACAAATCAGCCCATATTTATTGAACTCCAATTATGTGCAAGACACAGAGAGGTGGCTGTATTTTATCAAGTTTCAATGGGGTTTGACTGGCTGTATTCCAGGGTGTCTTTGTTGGTAACTCTACCTTGCCATTTAATGATGAGGACTGCTTTTAGATGTTGCTATTGAACTGTTCAAAGAAGAATGGTTCATCTAGAAGAGATATGTGAAAATGATAGAAAAGAAAAATTAACTATGATAAGATTATTTTGGAAAAATCGAAAGGTATTTTAATAACAGAATTATCAAAACTATTACAGTAAAGAAGTGAACTACAGTTTTTCTTAAACAAAAACATCCAGGAAGCTTTTTGGGATGAGTTTAGAGCTTGTAATTTAGGTGCTGTAAATTTGACTTTTGGATTTTTACTCTGTGAAATATATAAAAATCACATTAGTCCCCTTGCATTTCAAATTTCTCAAAATTATATAAAAACTAGAGAGTTGTGATTAGATTCATAGTTTAAATATGCATAAAGGAAAAACACATCAGGATTATGAATTGAGATACAAACATACATAATAAATGCATTAATTATATTAAAATGGTCTGCTAGCAGGATATGTTTTCTTAAAATTTTGTATGGGTTAATTTTCTGGGGCATTACAGACTGACCAATGCTTAAAGATGTCTTGATAGCAAATATTTTCAAGACAAAAACAGATTGAAGACTCATCTGTAAAATGGGGATATAATACATTATGTATTAAAGATTACATCAGATAATATAAGCTCTTAATACAGTTACTGGAATCATGTTAGGTATTGTTGCTACTGTTGTTTAGCCTTTTTTGAAAATCACCATGAACAACAACAAAAGATACAGAAATACAACATTCCAAGTAGAGTGAACAGATTAAAAAAAATTATTGTAAAATGACTGATAATTTAAAGATGAAAGTTTGATAATATTTGAAGTTATTAGTGACAATACCTATGATGAAGAGGGCAAAACTTTGTCTGACTTTGGAAGGATTATGAAGCCTGGATTACCTCAGTTTCTCATCTGATACTATAATCATAGTCTCTACCTGATAGACCTATATGGAAACTTGGTTAGCTAATACACGTAGATCAGTTATGGGTACCACAGTGTTGGGCATATAGTAAGAGTCAAAGGATGGTAGTTATTAGTATCATTATTGTCATTAATAGCATCATTTTCACTAGGCTAAATCTTATAAACTAGGCATCTTTTGGGGGTTGATTTAAACTACTTGATAAGACACAGGATGGAGGTGTTTGAAGTGCCCTCCATAGGTCTCCTTCTATATTCTGAATCAATGAAAAGATAGCCTTAGAAAAGGACCAAAACAGCAGCTTCATTACTAATAAAGCGGGGTTAGAGAACTGTAGTGGATTGAATTGTGTCCCCCCAAAACTCCCTGAAGCTTGAATTGTGTCCCCCAAGTTTTATGTATTAGAAACTTAGCCCCACTGTGACTGTTAAGAGGGTGGGAAATCCTATTTGGTAATTGAAAGGTGGAGGCTTGAAGAGGTGATTGGGTTGTAGAATCCTGCAGTAGTGAATGGATTAAAAATGGTGGTCAGGGGCATGGTTCTGAGGGCTTTAAAAGAAGAGTCTGTCTGTCTCTCTCTCTCTGCTCTCTCTGCTTCCACTGTCTTGCAATGTGAGAATCCTGGGTCACTGTCGCCACCACCAGATGGACTTTGGACTTCCCAGCCTCAGAAACTGAAGCAATAAATTTCATTTTCTTGATAAATTACCCAATTCCAAGTATTTTGTTATAAGCAACACAGACTAATACAAGGACACTGCTTAAACCTGCAATGAAAATAAGGATTCCTACTCTTTCCCCAACTGAACCAGTTCTTTCACCTAAAACTCCAGGTTTCTATACTTTCTAGGCAGAACCTGCCCTGATAGAATTATCACTTTGAACAGAAGAAAGTGTTGGTATTCAGACATAGGCTAGATTGGAGAGTATATCCAGAAAGATGGAGCTACTCTTGCTCAGAGCCTTTCTTCTAAAATGAGTCATCCCTCCTCTCTAGGGAAAGAGTGAATGAAAAGGCGGGGGTGGAAAAGTAACCAGATACATTTCCTCCAATGCTGCTCTCTCCTGGGGAGGGCAGTATGCATTCTGTGCCGTCCATGAGAATGTGAGGCATGAGGGGCTTATAAAGCCGTACCTTAGCAATCTGGGCTCACACAATTCAGATCCAACACCCATTTTTTTTTTTTTCCTGGATCATTAAGACTTAAATTTCTTGCTCTTGAGAATTTACTATCTGGAAAGTGGGACTTTGATAAACGACACTTCTCTATTGCAGCAATAGTTTGGAGATTAAAGAGATGACTGCATTGGAGATGCTCCAAGGGCCTCACATAAAAGGGGCCATTATGCTCAGGTATCATGGACTAGATTATGGGCCTTGTAGAATGCTAACAATTTTAATAGCCAGTTTGTTTTTCTTTAGCAATGATTCCTTCTGATGTTTTCCATTTTTAATCAGGCAGAAGTTACTTCCAATTTCCCTTTGTTCGTTAGAACCTTGTTTTCTCTGAAAAAAAGTTGAGGCATCTTCCATGATTAGAAAAATATAGTCTTTAAGACTTTCTTGACATTTATACCAAAATAGCAATGTAGCTGAAATCAAGTGAGAACATTTAGAAAACTAGAATGGTAATTACAAAAAAAAGGAGGGAGCAAAACAATCTTCACTGCTTTTGTTAAAAAGTTTGTACTTGTCATACTATGCTACATCTTATTTTTGAAATGCATCGAAAGTTGTCGCCAGTTTGGTCTCTCAGATGGTGTGGCTGCCAATTCCTTTCCCAGCACTCTGCCACTTGGCTTGTTTCCAATGATGCCATGTGTAGTTTCCCCTTCCCTCCTCCCTTTTTTCTAAATAGAGAGGAAAACAGGTCCATTCTGGCATTAGTCTACAAGCTGTATAATTGCAATTATAATTCAAGGCATGAATGTCTTTAACTCAGAGGGCCAATTGCATTCCCTATTCCTCAAGTTTCCATATCAAAAAACATAACTTTATCTTTAAACAAGATTGGCTCAAAGTTTATAAAGGAATGCAGTCTGGGTTCAAGCTGAAATTGGAGTAATTATCAATTTTTGGCTTATTATTTTACTTTCTAATATAAGTTTTAAAAGTGAGATGCAATTGCACTCTTCACTGATTTCTAATTTGTCAAGTTCCTTTTCCTTTTTAACTGTATTATGTACTTAGCAGATGATCTTTGACTAGTGGATTTTGTAACAGTTGATATTTCTCAGTATGTGAGATTTAGAGAAAGAACCCAGACTTTCTGTACCTTCATAACATCTGTATAAATCTTTTCTATAGTGAACATAGCATCCATTACCTGTATTATGAGACAATAGTGTTTGGTTTTTTTCTTACCTTTTCATTTATCCTTCCATGTTAGTGCACAATTCATCTAATCTATGTGTCAATAGGTATATCTACACATTGTGGGTAGAAGTCAGCTACCTGTCAATGCCCAGGGAAAATTAATGCACTCTTATTTCACAGGTCCATCCTTCTAAGGAATTTGAATTGCTCTATACATTGTCATGTGTCATCAGTCCTCACTGAATGTTGAGGAGAAAGTTGGTAGATGTCTTTATGTTACAGATGGCTCCTTATGTGGCTGTGCTCTCTGCTTACCACCTGGCAAGATTGCAATGGACACAACGGATCTGCCACTGGTGCTAGAGTCTATAAACCTTAGGGGTGGCGGAGTGTTATGTGCACAGTGGGGACACATTTCTCCTAGGTTTTACAATCACTTTGTGACATCTGCACTTTATATAACCATAACCATTAATATTATACTCACTATTACTCTTTATAAGAATAATTTCTGTTTATTCAAGGCCTTCAGAAGGGGAGAAAAAAGGTAGATGAAACAGCTTCTAGTCTTTTCCTCTTTCATTTCTTATTTGCTTCTCCCCAAAGGGTAAAGGCAAAGAGGGTGAGAAAAATAAGTGGCCATTCAGTCTTGAGCACTGAAAAATGTAGAATGAGAATTAAAATGCCGAAAGTTTAAATCTGCAAGAGGTTAAACCCCTTTGCTTTCTGATGCTTTGTCTGTATCAAATCCAGTATTAATTTGTGTATTACTTGCATTGGTCTTAAGTGCAATGAGTCATAGTACATAGCACATCTCTTTGACCATAAAGATATCAGAAATTTGGTCCACAGTAGCTAATCTAATAGGCAGATGATCAACATTCGTATTACTGGAGTAGACTTATCCTAGCCAGTTCATATCAGTGACTGGACGCCCCTTTTGCCACTTTCTGAACAGGTTTACGGATGTTCTGGCTCCAAATTTTTGAAAATGAACCTCCCTGAATGCCAGAATAGCTGGGCTTCCCCTGAATGTTCCTGGTAGGAGACTGGCTGTCTGTAGGTGTAAGTGAATTTGAGAAGCAGTGAAGTGGAAGGGACTCAAGGACTCTACCAGCTTGCTGCTTGGAAACCCTCCAACACAATGTCAAAACAGCAGGCCCTCTCTGAGCACCTGCCTAAGCTGCACTTAAAATTGATGATTATTTGTGAGAACAGACAAGGAAGAAAATCTACTTCATTACAAGTTAGTGGTGTGGATTAGCTTCATTGGTATCTAATGGGTGACTGCTACTGAACTGATCTTTTTCTGTACTTTCTGGCTCCTTTCTCAGGATGCCAGAAGCTCTTTGTTTAGCTAGTGCTTTATCTAATTCTGGTACAATCAATTCCACCTCATTCTCTCTCAGCAAAATTGGCAGGACTATATTGTTCATAAGGAAGGTATTTTCCCTTTAATTTAATACCTGAATCTTTCTACACTCCTTCCATTAAAAAAAATAAATCTTTTCATCCCTTTCCTGCTTTCTTCCTTCTTTCTCTTCTCCTTCAAGCTATATATAAATCTATTGTGTAACTGATTCCCCAGCTTCTAATGTACTTGACTTTTTGAGTCTATATTCTTACTTCTTTTTAAAGGTGAAATATATTTTTAAAAAACCCTCATCTCAATGTATTTCTCTTCCTTTAAAGTGCACAAGTGAAACACTGATTTATGCATAAGCAGATTTATGCATACAGTTTGTTCACTGTTTAGCAATAAATGTCCACATTATATAATGAGGCTGGTGTATAGAATTGTTTTAGTGGTACAAATTAAAGGCCCCATAATGCATACAAAGTTATCTATTATAATGTCCCATAAACATGTTTTTATTACAAGTCCAATGGGAATCATGCTCATTATTGTCATGTTCATCATTGTATTTGTCTTTAGTGAGTACCTGCATAATAGACAAGACGAGATAGTTGTCTATTTCAGTACCTATTAGGGCAATGATCCCCAAAAGCCTAGGATTACAGTCTGCCATCAGGTAAAGGTTTTGAATGCATACTTCCTAAATATATCTTAATTCATAAATTGTATACTTTTATATATGTAGTATATGATTACTACTGTAATAGAAGGTATATTATGAAAAATACATATAAGCAGGCATTTAAAAGTCTACAGCAGAATGAGTAGAAAAAGGAATTATAAAGCTTTTTCTTGAACTCCAGTATATTATATTCTACATATCCAGAGGTGCATACTTTGAAGACAGGCAAATCTAATTGACCATTAGGAGGGGCTGGGGGAATTCTTGAAAATTCATTTTGCCTGTCCTCCTCCTCCTACCTACTCAATTAGAATCTCTAATTGAGATTGGAGGGTACTGGTATATATATTTTGACAATTCTTCCCAGTGATTCTGATAATCTACTATGTGTGAAAACTGCTGTTCTAAGGTAGGTGTTTTCTAGAGGGGGACATAGTTTGGAACATCACCATGAAACTCCAGCCAGCTGCAATGAATAGAATTTTAGGATTCCCAAGAGCCTTTTGATGTGAACAAGGTGTTATGGGTTGAATTCTGTTACCCAAAAAGATATTGAGGTCCTAAACTCCAGTACCTGTTAATGTGTCCTTATATAGAATAGGGTCTTGCAGATGATCAAGTTAAGATGGGGTTTCAGGGTGAGTCCTAATCCAGTATGATTGGTTTCCTTATAAAAAGGGTAAATTTGGACACAGAGGTGGACATGCACACAGGGAGAATTCCATGTGAAGATTGGAGTTATGCAGCTACAAGCCGAAGAACTACCAGAAGCCAGGTGAGAGGTCTAGAAAAGATCCTTCCACAGCACCTTCAGAGGGAGCATGGCCCTGCTGACACCTTGCTCTCAAATTTCTAGCTTCTGGAACTGTGACACAATAAATTTCTCTTTAAGCCACCTAGTTTGTGGTGCTTTGTTATGGCAGCCTTAGGGAAATAATGCACAGGGAAATAAACATTTATAACCAAATGAACCAAACCAGTTCAAACCAAAGCAAGCCAAAAAAGCCAACCCACTTTACTGTATAAGTATACAATATTCTAATTTAATTGTGCTTTACAAGAAGAAAGTTTAACATATTCCAAACATAAAAGTAAACTTGCACATTCTCAGAAACTCAAAGATATAAAAATGAAAAAGAAAAACCATACCAATCACCAATGCAACCAATGTAGACATTTCAGTGTATTCCCATATAATCTTTTCCCTCTCTGTATAATATTTTAAAACAAATTTATGAACTTATTAAACATAATATATTTTATACGGGTGCATGGAGTGAAAAGTGTTGTTATCCATATTTCCATACTTTAAAAAACTACCATAGACATCTGGTTAAGCATATGTATTTATCTCTGCTCCCTGAGAGTAATAGAAAAGAGAATAAATCTATATGGACAAAATGAATGAGAGAGAAGATGACTGCACATAAGAGGTGTCAAGAAGAAGATGAAGGCAAAGAACAAATGCTAACTGACTGAGATTGGAGAAAGGGCAAATCTGACTGCCTGGAAAGGAGGATTACAATGCCATGGAGAAGTCATTTCCTTCTGAAAAAACCTTGAAATGCTCTGGAATTGGAGGCAGCAGATATATCTAAAATTGTAGAGGAATTCAAAACAGGAAGAGCCATTGAAAATTCTTATAGGAAGTGCCTTACAGATCCTATATAAGGGGACTGCTCCTCTCATTTATTGCAAGGTGTGGCTTCTAACCGGTGAAGTCTTGACAACTAAAACAGTTCATAATCAAGGCAATTTAATATTTTAGAAAATGCCCATAGTTGTTTCTGATTCTAACTTCTTCTGCTGTTTAAGTTTCTGTTTTTTCTTCACCTGATATAATTTAATATGCAAACAGTAATTTTATAATACATTTTCATCATAGACATTAAAATGAGAAATGCAGACTAAAACTTAATTACATTAGAATTTTACAAAATATAAATTAATATAAAATACTTTACAGAGTAAGGTTTGCTTTAAAACATTAATATGTACCTGTTAGAATGATGAATGTAAAATGCAATGTGATCTTTTTTTGTGAATTAGTTATAATTAATTTTGTTCTAAAAATGGCATCATTCCTATTACCATTATTTAGAATATTGTTTTTAGGTAAATAATGAACCATTAAACAAAGGATACTCATATGTGCATAGTTGAAATATCTTAATGCCAGTGTTTGCCAATAATTTAAATATAGATAATGCTTAGTTGGTTTCTGTCAGATTTGGTTCAACATAAAGATACTCCTTGGTGAGAGGAGTATTTTTGCCATTATGATTTAAATTATGTGTTAGGTGCATTAATTCATAGATTTTGGGGTGAAATTAACTTGGAATGAAACTCATCTAGTTTGCCCCACCCAATATTACAGGGATAAGGTTGCAGTACTACACTTCATATATAAGAGTATAGCTAGTACTCTTATAATGGTTACTTATTTAAGTTAAAAAGTTTGGACTGAGGTTTTAGAAAATAAATCTACATATATAGTATATCCAAAGTTCAACTAATTGTATTATACTCCTTATGTATAACTAGAGACTCCATCAATTCCAATTGAAGAAATATTTTTTTTGCATCAAGTATGTTCAGCATTTTTCTAAGAGTGTTAGGGTGCCTAAGAATGCTCAGCATAACATATTATGATTATAGTACAGATAGTTATATTAATAGTATAGTAATAGCTATCATACTGTGTATTACACCAGTTAACACTATGAACTCTTCCAATTGTTTGCTGCTTCTTCGAAGCTTACAGAATATTTCAAATAATGCAATTCAAAATAAATGGATAATCTTGTATTTTCTCTGGTAATCTTAATAGTCTTTTAGAACAAGCCTATCTGAAGCTATTGAAGTTTTTGATTATTGAGTGTCTGAGTTACAGGTAGGAACTAGGCGGCTTCTACTGTGAATTCTAGGGTTATGCATTGAGCAGTTTACTAAAACTGTTGAAGATGTTACAAGTGACATTGGGATCTTCCCAGAGGAAGTACTTGTTATAAAAGGTAAGAATGTATCATTGTTTAGGAAATACTAGTTTTCTTTTTCCTTTTTTTTTCCTTTTTTGTCAAAAGCGATCAAGTGTGTCTGCTTCAATTAACTGCATTACTGATCCTCCTCTTTACGCTGCTGATGATACAAGATCTTTTAGTGGGTAACTAATTCCTAGTCAAAAAATTTATTAATGATTGATATCATTTTAATTTTATAATACTCTGGTAACCTATGGTTTTCCTTTCTCCCTTTTCTTGCCAGTCAGCTATCTTTAGATAAAATGTGTTTATCATTGTGTTAGGATTCTATCAGGCTTGTAGCTTTTTAGCATAAACTCACTGATATAGATCTGATTTTATTTAAGATAGCAAATTAATTTTATTGTTTTCTTTTATAAGGAGAGTGCATTAGAGAACATATTCCTGATTATTACAGGTTTTAAGACATTTTAAGTGAGTTATCTAAAAAACGTAGTATAAGAAAATTGATTTGTCAGATGCTAGATTAGAACCAAACTTTATATGAGTGTGGTTTTCTGCATATTTTATAATTACAGTGAACTTAATTTATTGGACAAAGAAAAAAATGGTTAAAGGGAGCCATTCAAACTTCCTCAAAGCTAGTTGCCCTGAACTTTTTCACCAAGTATGTCATTCATCATTCATACTGAGTGAGTAGAAGGACAGAAAATAGTTATGTTCACACTGAGTAGATTTTTTTAAAGAGAAGGTAAAAAGCAATCCTTTAACAAGAAAAATATAAGATGACAGATTAACACATAAATGCATTCAAACAAAGGGAGAGAATAGGTTTCTAAATATTAAAAATTCTTTTAAAATATTTAATATGATCTTCTTGGACTGGTCACCTTACTATTGCTCAAAAGACGAACAAAGTAGACATGTGCTGATGCTCTTTTTGGTCACATTGTTATAGAGAAAACAGACAACAAAATATGAAAACCAAAGAATTTTTTAATAAATTGTAAATTGTAATCAAGTGATATTAAGAAAACAAACATGGTACTGAGATAAACTATAATGGGAAATAATTTTTTATTCTTTCTTTCCTAACACCTGACCCTTGCTTTAGACAAAGAAAGGGAAGACCTAACCTTGACAGCCGTGTTTCAACAAAGATTGACTGAAATGGAACTAGTTATGCAAAGAGAAGAGGGAAGTGTTTCTATCAGAAGGAGCATCATGTTCAAAGAATCTGAGCTTGGAAAGGGCTTGATGTGCTTCAGCAACAGAGAGAAGAAGCATGAAGCTGAAGAGGAAAGAGAAATGTGATATGCTAGGATTTTTGAAAACTGAAGACAGGATAGTGTCTAGAATACACATGTCTGTCCTAAAAGCCATAGAGGAGCCTTTTGATTTTTACTGTAAATTCAATGCAAAGTCACTGAAGAGAAGTAACGTTATCCAATTTGAGTTATAAGAACATTCCTTATGCTCGTTGGAGAGTAAATTTGAGGAGATTAAGAAGTGTGGATTTCATTTAGGGACATTTGCTCAGGCCAGGGATGTTGGCACTCTGGACTAGAAAGGCATGATTGGGGATAAACAGAAGAGAATTGAGATATGTTTTAGAATCAGAATCATAAATAGGAATTTTTTATGTGTAGGGTGTGGTGCAAAGGAATTGAAGCCAAAGAAGAGAAACCAGTGGTGATTTGAAGTGCAGGCTGTCAAACAGAATTATGAAATTGGAAGAATATTGAGGGGTAGGTTTTAACAGGGAAGAATTAAAAAAACCATTTATTTGGGGTATATTAGATTTGAGATACATGAGGCATCTGAATAGAATGTCAAGCAAGAGATTGAATATACAAATCTGGCTCTTAGTGGATGGGTTTGATTTGAAATCATGGGAATGAATTCATTTACTTAAGAAAGACTGTAACAGAAGGACAGAGGAAAGTCCAGGATCAAGGGCTTTCCCTCATTTATGGTTGTGAAGAAGAGCAGGGGCCAGCAGATGAGGCTGAACAACAAAGAGAAATTCAGGGGAAGGAACTGCTGTAGAGAGTAGTGTTGTGAAAGCCAGGAGAAGAGATAATTTCAGCAAGGAAGTGGTGGTCATGTCTGATGAAGGCTGCAGACAGAGCAAGTGAGATGGAGGGAGTTTGGCAACATAAAAGTGACTTAGACAAGAGCTGTTTTGGTGCCATATATCTTTGACATTCCACCATCCCAGCTCCAGACATCTCCTTACTAAATACATGTAGTAACCCCAGCTATGCATATGGAATCGCCATGGGGAGCTACAGTTTTGTGCGAAAGAGAAATAGACTCACCTTTATTGGTACACAGCTCTCATACTAATTGACTCATCCTCTGTGACTGAACAAAAGCCTTTGCATTCAAAAACTTGATTGCAGAAAGTTGGATGAAAACAAGTTATGAGATTTTCCTGTCAATCAAATGTGTCCCCCCAGTGGTTCATGTATTGGTAACTTAATCTCCATTGTAATACTAAGAGGGTGGGAAACCCAACTATGGTAATTAAAAGGTTGGGCCTTTAAGAGGTAATTAGATTATGAGGACTGTGGTCTCATGAATGATTGATCTTTTCATGGAGTAATGGGCACGGTTCTGATGGATTTAAATAGAGAGCAAAGGAGAATGTTAGCTGTCTTGCTCAGTCCATTCTCACCAGGTGATACCCTGCATCGATGAAAAAGGCCCTCACCAGATGTGTTTCCTGGACTTTAGTCTTTGTGGCCTCTAAACCTGTTAGAAATAAAATTCATTTCTTCGTAAATTACCCAGTTTCAGGTATTCTGATATAAACAACCAGAGTATATTAATATAGATTTTTAACTCAATTTTCTCAACTCATGAATCTTTTCTCAATGTGTTTGCTAAAATATTTGAGGTTATTACTAACACCATGCTATCCCTCTGACAGATATAGGTGGGATGGGAAAAGGTAAAAAAAAAAGCCAACATATGGTTGAATTATTGTTTTGTGTCCTATTTCTATTTACTTAGTTGCAGTTAGAAGCAGAATTCGTCCTAAATGATTCAAATGAAGATAGTTTAAATAAATAAATTACTTAAAGAAAATACACATTAATGGTGAGACGCAAAGAGATCTGTAATAATGGGAAACCGTTAACACTAGAGTGGATGGGACAAGGAAAGGAAAGAGTGTTGTTGGAATCCATAGAGATGGTACTGTGGAGGACTGCTCAGTAGATACAATAGTCCTGGATCATTCAACTATTGCCAGAGACATTGCAATGAAGGGGAGGAGGGAAGATCTAGGAAAGAAATAACCCTTTCTCTCTTTCATCTCATCCACTAATCTCCTGCCTGTACCTCTCATAGACTAAACCTGAGCAGACACCAGCCAGCAAAACATCCTGATGATATAGACTGCAGAGGTCAGCCACTCAGAACTGAGTGAAAGATAGAAAGACAGAAGAAAGATTTGGGAGCCCAGTCTTTGGAGGGCATGCCCAAACTTGTGTGAGTTTTACCTCCAGGAGCTCTACCAAGTTATCACAGTGAATATAGGAGAAAAATCTCCCTGGATTTCTATCAGGGGGAAGAAAAAGTAACAATTTGATATATGGGAGAATATTCTATTCTTTTTAACAAGGCCTGCCCTGAAGAGAAACTATTTTACCAAAGTCTAACTGACTTGAAGGAAAGGAAATACTCAACTTTCACCCCTTCTAGCCTTTCACATGAGAGAAAAAACAAATACTTAAATCTAGACCCCTCTAGCCTTTCTGTTCCATGTAAGGGGGGCATTACCCAAACACAGTGAAGTGCACAGTCCAGGGGCACAGGCTCACTGATAGATGGAGGCCCTACTTACAGGACTACAAAATTCTTCCCATCTCTCCCCCACCCCATCTTACCACTGCATTAGTAAAGGCCTGTTTTCTGCAGTTTCTTTTGCACCATACATGTACAGCTTTCAAAAATAAAGTACAAAGGGAACTAAAAGGCAAAACACACAGTTAATAGAGATAGAGAAAGTACCCAAACTAGACTCAGATATGGGCAAGAATGTTAGAATTATCAAATCACAAATTTAAAACAATTATGACTGATATGCAAAGGACACTTAGGGAAAAAAGTAGACAATGTGCAAGAACAGAGGGATAATGTAAGCAGAGAGATGGAATTTCTAAGAAAAAACCAAAAAGAAATGCTGGAGATCAAAAACACCGTAAGAAAAATGGCAAAGCCTTTGATGGACTCATTAGTAAGCTGGACATGGCTGAGAAAAGAATCTCTGAGCTTGAGGATATGTGAATAGAAACTTCCAAAACTGATAAACAAAGAAAAAAAAAAAAAGATGAAAAGGAAAAGCATATCCAAGACCCATGGACAACTACAAAAGGTATGCACATGTAATGGAAATACCAGAAGAAGAAACAGAGAAAGAAACAGAAGAAACAGAAAGAAACAGAAGAAACATTTGAAAAAGGATTTTGGGTGAGGGGATGGCAAATGGAAAATAATTAGAACACTGGACTATTTTACTTTTATTTCTTGATAGAAGAAAAAAACTGCAAAAGACTATTTAGTCTTTTGACTTCAGTAAAATTTATGTATCAGATAAGGCTGATAATTTATTTGCTACAATTAGTGATATGATATTAGGAAAAAGAAAAAAGAGAAAGTGGGATAGAACCAAGGTAGTAGCAAAAGACTATATAATGTCCTATCTCACCTTCTGATGTACCTCCTCAAATCATTAGTAAAATATGAAATTCCTGAAATTCTGTGTTAGGGGGATCACGTCTGTAAATCCATGGCAAGATTGAACCTTGCATCTAGGTAAGCAGTAGGCAGACACAACTTGTAGGTACAGAAGTTGAGAGAAATAGAACCATAAGAAATTTAGATATAGCGAATGAACCAAAATCATGATTTGGGTTCTGGCATCTCACAGATTGGCACGTTGCAGGTTAGAATTGCATTTACATAACACGGTGCCAGGTTACTTAAGTGTTACAGTCTTTCCTGGATATCATACTCCTCTGTAAATTGTCAGTATTTAAAAACCACATTTGTTTATTTTTAAATAAGGACATAAGAATCCTCTGGGAATTATGAAATCAAGTAGGGTCCCCAGGCTATATTCTCAATGGGAAATAACTTAATCAAAATTGAAAAAATCAACAGGCTTGTTATAGATATGACTTTGTTGATGGATTCTCACACCGTTAGTTAAAACTTAACTGAAAAAATGTTCAGTTGCTGGTTTTTTTTTCCTTTTTACCTTGTTCTTTGGATTGGTGGGTTGGGGTGAGGTGGGAGGAATGTTTTTCTGTTGAGTTTTGTCAGTCCAGTATGGCGAGTTTTACTTTATGCTTTACAGATATATGTATTAACTAGACAGCCTGAAATAGAATGTTAATTCTGTCCTTGGCAATGAGTTTGAACAACCCACTACAGGATCAAATGTCTGTATTTGGTATACAATTGTATCATTGCATTAGCTTCTTATGGAGGATGTTGGAATTCTGTACTTACTCATTTAAATATTCTTTCTGAAACATGTAATGAGGACCTGCTGTGTCTGAAGCACTATTCTATTCATGCCTATACCATAATGTAGAATTAAAGGGAGTACTGATGACATAGCAGTAAAGTAGAAAGATTAAAAAAAATAGATTAATGAATTTCTCACCCACTTTCCCATGAAGTTGACTTCTAAAGGTATTTTCCAAGTTGTGTTTGCGAGTGTTAATTCAATTTGTTATTTACAGTGAGGTGATTGATGACTTGCACTTATCTAACTAAATTATAGCTTTTAATATTAATGGCTATACTTATTTTTTCTGATCTACATAAAACAAAATTTTCATTATAGGAAGATACAAACATTAAGATAAAACATAAATGAAATGCAGTTCACATATTGTCCTTTTGTAGATTTAACACTTAGCTAAATGGAATTTTAATAATATATCAGTTAGTAACACATTGTCTGAGTTAAATTGTTGTAGGTTAGTTGTAACATTCGCATTTTTTCTTTTGTTTCTATGATAGTAATGGTGATGTTAACTCCTAATTCTTTAAGCATATTTATTTATGCTGTTAGATATTTGTTCTTCTTTTTTTTTTTTCCTTTTTGTCTTTTTTCGTGTCTGGCAACGGATCGCAACCCTCGGTGTTGCTCCCGCACCTCGCTCAGCCAGTGAGCGGGAACCGGTCTGTAAGTGGGATCCGAACCCTCGGCGGGAGCACCGCCACGCTCCCAAGCGGCGCACTGTAGCAGTGCGCCACCAGACCGGCCCAGATATTTGTTCTTCTGCTGACAGTGGAAGCTTGATTTCCTCATCAAAAATTATTTGTTGACTACGTTCAATTTTCAGTCAGTACTTTGAAACTAGAAATGACCTATATTTTTAATCTCCTTTAGGGCTTTTACTGCTAGGCTTTGGCATGATAATCCACAGTAGTAATGTTCAATTCACGTCTAGCTGGCAAATTAATACATCAACTAATTACACCAGGGCTTTGGGCTCTAGCTTATGTTGGCAAATTTATACAGATCTTCATTAACTCAAATGAGAAGACAGGGACAGAGATGACTGAGTGCACCAAGGTCAACTCCTATTTGATGCTAGGAAACATGAGAAATAGAAATTTCTGTCAATGATTCCTCCATAGTAACACACACACACACACACACACATCACACACTTTATTTTGCAACCATTCCTTCTACTCTTTTATTTTTTTTAATTTTCCCTAAATTTACTTAATGCAGTGCCATTTTTTTAATGGTCTATTAGTTTGTCTCTTTTAGAATGTTAAATGAATCTAAACCAGGATGTGAATTCCTCTTTCTTAAAGTAATTCAGAGATATACTTGCGATTCTAATCTATATTTCTAGCATCCCTCAATATTTAATAATTTAAGACTTATTATACTCAGGTTAAAATTGTTTATTTTTCTAAATACAACCCTCTTCTTTTTGCTTCTAGAGAGGAAGATAAAACCCCAAACTTAATATAAATTAGCGGCTTATATTTTATATAAATAAACAATTAATGAAGTTAAATGTCAAATTGTAATTCCAAATCACTTTTTTTTTTAACCAGGTTCAAAACTTCTGGATTTCTGTTGGGGGAAATCATGGCATTTTGTACTTTTCTGTCATTTTTTTTCTTCTATTCACTTCAGATAAATTACTTAAACTTATGCCAAACTATGCTAGACTGTGGGCTCCTTGGAAGCAGGAATGGTATTTTACTCTTCATATGTTTCCCAATAGTTAGCTCAGAGTTTAGCACATGGTACAATGTGGGAACACATAGAAAGTGCATTTAAGCCACATTTGGGGTTTGAAGTGGATCAGAGAACATATCCTGGAGTAGGTCATACTAAATTTGGATATTAATTAGTGAGTTAGCCTGAAGAAAGAGGTTGTTGTAGCATATTTTATGCACTGAAGACAAACTGAGAACATTAAGGTAAAGGAGAACATTGTGCATTCTGTGACCAGCAAAGCATTCGATGTGATTATGGTGTCAAGCAGATAGATGAGCCTTGAAATATTCATAGAGGAAAGACTGCAGACAGTTTATTTGCCATGCTCATGGAATTTGAATTTTATCCTGAAAGAATGTATAGTCACTGCTTTAATTTTATGCATATTGGTGATATAGAGTCTCTCCCTCTTTCCCTCCCTCCTTCCCTTTCACCCTTTCACCCTTTCTTCCTTTCTTCATTTATTCTTTCTTCTTTTATTCTTTCTTTTTTTTTTTCCTTTTTGTCTTTTTTTTTTTCATGACTGGTAACGGGATCGCAACCCTCAGTGTCATGCCCCTACCGCGACCGGCAACGGGATCGCAACCCTCGGTGTCGCGCCCACACCGCGCTCAACCAGTGAGCAGACCGGTCTCTATATGGGATCTGAACCCTCGGCAGGAGAGCCGCTGCGCTCCCAAGTGCCGCACTCTCCAGTGAGCCACCGGGCCGGCCCTATTCTTTCTTTTTTACTGATCAACATGATGCTAGGTTATATTAGTGTATTAGTTAGGATTCTCCAGAGAAACAGAACCAATAGGATGCATATACATAGGTAGATAGATAGATATAGATTTATTATAAGGAGTTGTCTTATGTGATTATGAAGGCAGAGAAGTACCAAGACCAGCCGGCCCGGTGGCGCACTGCTGTAGTGTGCCGCTTGGGAAGCGCGGCGGCGCTCCCTCCAAGGGTTCGGATCCCACATACAGACCGGTCCCCGCTCACTGGCTGAGCGAGGCGTGGGAGCAACACCGGGGGTTGCGATCCCGTTGCCGGTCCTAGTCCAGTACGGGGGCAACACTGAGGGTTGCGATCTGTTGCCGGACACGGAAAAAGGCAAAAAGGAAAAAAAAAAAAAAAAAGAGAAGTACCAAGATCTGTAGTCAGCAAGATGGAAACCCAAAATAGCCAATGGTGTAAGTTCCAGTCTGAAAGCCAGAAGATTTGAGATCCAGCAAGAGCCAATATTTCAGTTCAAGTCTGAAAGCAGAAAAAGACCAATATCCCAACTCAAGCCAGTGAGGTAGAAGGAGATCCTTCTTACTTGCGGGAAGGACAGCCTTTTTGTTTTATTCAGGCCTTACAACTCATTACATGAAGGGCATCACCATTAGGGAGGACAATCTGACTTATCCAGTCTAATGATTCAAATATTAATCTCATCCAAAAACACCCTCACAGACATATCTAGAATAATGTTTGGCCACATGTCTGGGAACCTCATGGCCCAGTCAAGTTGACACATACAATTAGCCATCACAGGTTGTGTAAGATTCAGGGAGATAAGGCTTTAGCGAAGACCAAATATCACAATTTAGGTAATATATGATTATAACCTAAACTAACGTATAGATCACAGTAATGCAGAAAATGGGCAGAGTTGTAAGATATTAAAAAGTTAGAATTGACAGGATTTGGTGATGGGACATAGAGGATAAAGAAAAGAATAACATTTAAAATGACGCTTGAGTATTTGTTTCCCACTGTGAATGGTGATATTGTTTATTGATATCAGGGCTATCCAAGCTACTAGATATCGGAAGAAGATGAGTTTTGTTTCATACATTTTGAACTTCAGTTGTCTATGAAACATCCAGAAGCCGAGACCTGATAATAGATGTTTAAGTTGAGAGTTGGATTTGAATGCAAATAGTTTATTTGGAGGTTAATTTCAGGAAGCAACAACAGGGGAGGAGAAAACTGAGAAAGGAAAGGGAAGTCAATACAGAGTGTGCTATTCACAAGTTAACTGTGTGGGAAACTAGGACCCTATAAAAGACTCTGTAGAATATGTATCAGAGTAATTCCTCCTGGGAAATGAGGCTGCTGGACTAGTTATCCAACTTTGGCCTGTCATTGACTGAGGTTACTTCCTGGAAGCTACCTCAGCACACTTATGGCCTACCGTACATGCAGGGTCCTAGCAGGCTCCTGCCATCAAAGAAAGCAATCTGGCAGAAAGTCACAGATACTGGCAGTTAAGAAAATGTGCCACAGGAATGCAGGTATTGGGGAGTACCAACACTTCTTCCTACATATGAGGTAGATCTCGTCTGGAGAGATGATTCTGAAAGTCATCAGTGTTTAAAAGGTAGTTAAATCTGATGCGGTATAATGAGATCATTCAGAGAAGGTTTAAGATGGAAACATGTAGAACACTAAAATTTAAGGGAAGAGAAATCAGTGAAAGACGATTTTTACTATTTTTAATGTAATTAATATATGCAAGAGACATGCCTTGAATATATTTAAGAAAAATAAGATAAGTAAAAGCTGTTGGAGTAACCATTTATCCACAGTTTACGTTTCTATTGGGCACCTGAAAATATATTAGCTTCATAATAGTTATGGCCATGTCTAATTCATCAATGCATTGCCAGTACCTTGGATGGATATTGACACAGGATATGTACCAAGTTTTTTCTTTTAAACAGGTCATCTCATGTTAGTGAATTTACATACACACATGTTTAAAACAAAGTTAGAAAATTCAGTTTAGAAAATGTTGATTTAACCAAAATCTATTTATGTTAAAAAAGATTTTACTTCATACTTTTGTTTTCAATTGCTTTTCAGAAGACAGAAACTGATAAACAGAGATTTACAGGAACTCATTTACCTATTCCTCTTCCACACATTTATTTCATGGGCTTGAGGATTTTTTCTGAACTGAGAGCACAAAAACCAAGACCAAAGAGTGAAAACATACATTTAACCTGTAATGAAGTGTTGGTTTCCTCAATGCATTTTTATGAATTTGATAATATTCAATTTGTGTTATTTCTCTAAGCCAACATATGTAAGGCAAAAACTGTGGAGAATGTTTTCAAATATTTCTGGCACAACTGATTATGTCTTTTCTGCCAAAGTATTTCTTTTTCTTAGGCATAAATCCTCCACATCAGTCCACCTGATTTTTTATTTCTGCGTTCTAGTTTAAGTCATGAATTGTACTTACATGTAAGGCCTTTCTCTGATATTCTTAGTAGCAGTTGTTGAGCGGGAAAACCCCTAATAATGATTTCAGTGCATTGCTATTATTATTTTGGAAAATGACTCACAAAAGAAAAATATATATTGGTACCAAACATGACTCGAATTATTTTTTCCAAAGAGCTGTCTAACAGTTGTAATTACATTAGCCCGTTTTGAAACCTGCTCCATCCAGAGGTGAATTAGCTATAGAATACCAGGAAATATATCATAGGCAGAAATTTTATAAAAGAATTGCCTTTTTGAAAGGGATCATGTCCTAATTTTTATTAAGGGTCAAGTTAAATAGTGACGTTGATAGATTGAAGCAAAAATGATTTTGAATGTTTGTGCCATATTAGATGTAATGGACATTCTATGTCCTTATTTTCTCTGGATCTATTCCAACTGAGTGTTCTTTCATAAGTGCATAGTCTTATAGTTTTCTTTATACACTATTTCTAAGGAAAAGTTAACTGCACCTACTATGCTTATCTGTAAATAAAGAAAACGACATGCTTAAAACATCTATGAGGTTTTGGTTTCTTTCCCCCTATAAGATTTATTATGTATTCTCACTTCCTTTTAATTTTAATTCCTTTCACTGAGAATGACGATGATCATGTCAAGCAAATATTATTGCTATTATCTTCTGATTTTTGTAAATTACATTAGTTTGACTCTTAATTTCAGTAGTGTCTTTTAGAACTACATATCATTACTCTGACAATTGATTACAAAAATTTAACAGCCTAGAAAAATCCTTCTTAGAACTTATCAACATCAGCAAATGTTTCTGCTTTCCTATCTTGTAGAGATTTGAAGCTCATCTATCATTTTTTTTTTTGCCCTGAAAGTTAAAGAACTTTAAAATGAGGAAAATATCATCATTTTTATAATAGTGAAACAATTTTTAAGTATTTTGACCTCTGTGAGTCTTAATTTCCTCTTGGTTAGATTGGGATAAAAATAGCTATCTTTCAGGAGCATGCTGTTTAATTTCCAAGTATTTGTATGATTTTCAAAGTTTTGTTTCTTACTGATTTCTAGTTTTAATCCATTGTGATCTGAGAAGATGCATGAAATGATTTCAATTGGTTTAAATTTGTTGATACTTGATTTGTGACCTAACATGTGGTCTTATCTTGGAGAATGTTCCAGGTGCTGATCAGAAGACTATATATTCTCTAGTTGTTGGGTGAAATGTTCTATATATATCAAGTCCAATTGGTCTAAACTATAGTTTAAATCCTGTGTTTCTCTGTTGGTTTGTTGCCTAGATGATCTATTGCTGAGAGGACAGTGCTCAGGTTCCCAAGTATTACAGTATTGAGGTCTCTCTCTCTGTATGTATAATAATGTTTGCTTTATAAACCTGGGTGCACCAATGTGACGGGTATATATATTTATGATTGTTATGTCTTGGGGGATAGATCCCTTTATCCCTCTATATGGGCCTTCTTTGTCTCTTTTTATAGTTTTTGGTTTAAAGTCTATTTTATCTGATATCAGAATAGCTACTCCTGCTAGTTTTTGGTTTCCATTTGCATGGTATATTTTTTTCCATTCTTTCACTGTTATTCTGTGAGAGTCTTTACAGGTGAGGTGGGTTTCTTGTAGGCAGCATATAGTTTGGTCTAGTTTTTTAAACCATCTGGCCACTTGTCTTTTGAGTAGGGAGTTCAATCCATTAACATTTAGCATTGCTATTGAAAAGTGTTGTCTAACTCCTGTTATTTAATTGGTTTTGTGTGGTTGTTTTAAGTATCTTTTGTTCCTTTCTTTCCCTGTTGTTCTTTGACTTTGAAATCTATTGGTTTTTTGAGATGGTACAGTTTTTCTTTTTCTCTTTTACCTATGTGCTCTACTAGTGGGATTTGTTCTGCCTTGTGTACTCATTATGGTAATCATTTTTTCTTTGGATTCCAAATGCAGAACTCCCTTGAGGGTTTCTTGTAGGGATGCTTGTATGGTGCTGAATTTCCATAGTTTCTGTTTATCTGGGAAATACAATATTACTCTTTCATATCTGAAAATAGCCTTGCTGTGTATAGTATTTTTGGCTGGCAGGTTTGTTTTTTCAGTACTTTAAATATATTGTCTCATTCTCCTTTGGCCTGTAGAGTTTCCACCAAGAAGTCTGCTGGTAGTCTGATGGGAGTCCCCTGTAGGTGACATATGGGTTAAAGAAGAAATCAAACAGGAAATCAAAAAATTACTTGAAACCAATGACAACAATGACACATAATACCCAAACCTGTGGGATACTGCAAAAGTAGTACTAGGAGGAAAGTTTATTACAATAAATGCTTACATCAAGAGAATATATAGATTTCAAATAAACAACCTACCATTATACCTCAAAGAATTAGAAAAACAAGAACAATCCAATCTCAAAGTTAGTAGACAGAAAGAAATAATTAAAATCAGAGCAGAACTAAATAAAATAGAGACCAAAAATATGATACAAAAAAGAAGCAAAAATTAGTTTTTTTAGAAGATAAACAAAATAGATAAACTGTTAGCCAGACTAACTAAAAAAAGAAGAGAAAAGACACAAATAATAAAAATCAGAAATGAAAAGGGAAACATCACAACTGATACCACAGAAATACAAAGAATCATTAGAGATTACTAGGAACACTATATTCAAAGATATTTGAAAACCTGGAGAAAACGGATAAATTTCTGTATATATACAATTTACCAAGAGTGAACAAGAAGACAGAAAAACTGAACAGACTGATGACAAGCAACAAGATTGAAGCAGTAATCAGAAATCTTCCAACAAAGAAAAGCCCAGGACTTGATGGCTTCACTGCTGAATACTACCAAACCATTAAAGAGGAATTAATACCAATTCTTTCCAAACTATTCCAAAAAATGGAAACAGAAACCATTTTCCCAAACTCATTCTATGAGGCCAGCATCACCAAAACCGATTAAGATAAAACAAAAAAAGAGAACACTACAGGCCAATATCATTGATGAACTTAGACACAAATATCCTCCACAAATCATTAGCTATCATATCATAGTGGTACGTGAAAAGATTATGCACCATGATCAAGTGAGATTTATCTGAGGGATGCAAGGATGGGTCAACAGAAGCAAATCAATAAATGTGATACACCACATTAACAAAATTATGAACAAAAACCATATGATCATTTCTAATAGATGAAGAAAAAGCAATTGACAAAATTCAACAGTCCTTCATGTTAAGACTCTCAACAAATTAGGTATAGAAGGAAGGTATCTCAACATAATAAGAGCCATATATGACAAACCCACTGCCAATATCATCCTAAATTGGGAAAAGCTGAAAGCTTTCCTCTTAATAACAGGGACAATGCAAGGATGCCAGCTCTCACTGCTCCTATTTAATATATTATTGGAAATACTTGCCAGAGCAATTAGACAAGAAAAAAAAATAAAGGGCATCCAAACAGGAAAAGCTGAAATCAAATTGTCCCTGTTTGCAGATGACATGATTCTATATATAGAAAACCCAAGAAACTCTTAACGAAAAACACCTAGAGCTGATAAATGAATTCAGTAAGGTTGCAAGACACAAAATCAATATATAAAAATCAGTAGCATTTGTATACTCCAAATACGAAATAGAAGAAAAGTAAATCAAGAAAGCAAGCCTGTTTGCAATAGTCACCCAAAATAAAATACACAGGAATTCATCTAACTAAGGAAGTGAAAGATCTCTACAATGAGAACTGACTCAAAGAGGTTAAAGAAGGCACCAAAGGATGGAAAGACATTACTTGCTTATGGATTGGAAGAATCAACATAGTGAAAATATCCATAGTACTCAAAGCCGTCTATAGATCAGTCTAAAATATCAGTGACCTTGTTCTCAGAAATAGAAAAAAAATCCTAATATTCATTTGGAACAACAAAAGACCTCAAATTGATAAAGCAATCCTCAGCAAAAATGTAAAGACAGAGGCATTACACTTCATGAATTCAAACTATCTTACAAATCTATAGTGACCAAAACAGCACGGTACTGACAGAAAAACAGAAATGTGGACCAATGGAACAGAATAGAGAGTCCAGGAATCAACCCATGTATGTACAGCCATCAATCCTCCACAAAGATACCAAGAACATACAATGAAGAAAGGAGAATCTCTTCAATTAACGGTGCTGGGAAAAGTGGATATCCATATGTAGAAGGATGAAACTAGACCCATACCTCTCACCACATACCAAAATCACCTCAAAATGGAGCAAAGACTTAAATATAAGATCTGAACCTTTAAAAGTTTCCCAGAAGAAAACATAAGGGAAACACTGCCAGGTGTGGGACTAAACAAAGACTTCATGGATAAGATCTAAAAAGCACAGACAACAAAAGAAAAAATAAACAAATGGGATTATATCAAATTAATAAGCTTCCACACAGCAAAGAAAACAATCAAAAGTGTGAAAAGACAAACTACAGAATGGGAGAAAATATTTACAAACTGCACATCTGACAATGGATTAATATCCAGAATATACAGAAAGCTCAAACAACTTTACAAGAAAATGAAAAAGAAAATCCAGTTAAAAAACTTGCAAAGGAGCTGAATAGACAATTCTCAAAGGAGGACATACAAATCGCCAACAGGTATATGAAGAAATGCTCAACATCACTAACCATCAGGGAAATGCAAATCAAAACCACTATGAGATAACACCTCACCCCAGTCAGACTGGCTATTATAAAAAAGAGAGAATAACAAATGCTGGCAAGGATGCGGATAAAGAGGAACACTTCTGCATGGCTGGTGGGAATATATATTAGTACAGCCATTACGGAGTATAGTGTGGAGGTTCCTCAAACAACTACAGATAGAACTACTATATGATCTAGCAATTTTACTACTGGGGATATATCCAGAGGATTGGAAATCATCATATACAAGTGATAACTGAACTTCCATATTTATCTAACCTCTATTTACAATATCCAAAATATGGAACCAACCTAAATGTCCATTGATGGATGACTAGATAGAGAAAATGTGGCATATGCACGCTGAAATACTACTCAGCCATAAAAAAGAATGAATCTGCCATTCGTAGAAATATGATGAGCATGGAGAAAATTATCCTAAGTGAAACAATCCAGGTGCAGAAAGAGAAATACCACATGTCCTCACTCATAAGTTGGAGGTGAATTCATAAATAAACAAATAAACAATAAAGAGAAACAGAGAACAAGAGAATAAAAAAATCACAATAATACGTTGAACTTCTAGAAGGAGAGAAAAAGACCTGTGGTTCCTAAGGGTGGAATAGGGTAGGGGAGGAGTGGAAGGCAGGTTATTGAGAAACTGGTTAACAGACACAAAGAAAGATTATGTATTGTAATGATGTGTAAGCTAATTATCCTGATCTAATCATTACATGTTTTACATAACTATTGAAAATCAACTTTGTACTTCACATATATGCATAATAAGCTATCTTTAAAAAAGTAGCTGTCTGGCAAAGTTATTATAAAATAAAAGATATATGTGAAGTACCTAATGCAATGTCTAGTACACATAAAATTTTCATTAGTACTAGGTGATATTTTTATTATTATTATTGTTTATATGTTTGATCTAGACCAATGGGTCTCAAACTTGAATGTAAACCAGAACCATGTAAAGGGTTTGTAAAACATAGATTGCTAGGCCCCACCCTCAGAGTTACTGGTTAAGTTGGTCTTGGGTGGGCCTAAGAGTGTCTGTTTCTAAGAAGATGTCAGGTCACACTGATACTGTGAGTCCTGAGACACTTTGAGAACCACTGATCTATGAAGATAACTCAAATGTAGAGGAGTGGAGTAGTGTGGCTAACAGTACCTTTTCCTGTGTTCATCTCTGACTAGTAAATAGTATTACTTTCTATTATAAAGATAAGTTCCTATATACTTCCTTTAAAATGTTCGTTTATCTTCTTCTTAATCACTCTCCCACAGTCTCCACTTACTTTGACAATAGTATGATTGTTGTTCTGATATTGTGCAATATTTTGATGAAGATCCAGTATTCAGGTCAAGTGAATGGAAAGAAAAGAGGCCTATTCTTAGTCAGGCATATTTGAGACAAAATAACAATGAGAGTGTTTGTTGACTTGTTTTCTCTTTTAAAGTGACCAAGCAGCAAAAACACTACCTGAGACTTGAAAAATAAATCAGTTCTCTATATTTCTATATTCTCATTATGATATAAAGAGGCTTGTTTACCCCAATAGGTATTGCTATTGTACTTGCATATAATTTAGATAATGTGATGGTTAATTTTAGATGTCAACTTGACTAGACTAAGAAATATCTTGAAATCTGGTAAAGTATTATTTGGGGGTGTGTCTGTGAAGGTGTTTCCAGAGGAGACTGGCATGTGTGCCTGAGTGGACTAAGTGGGGAAGATCCACGTTCAATATGGGTGTGCACCATCCAATCTGCTGGGAACCCAGAGAGAATAAAAACAGAGGAAAAGTTGAAGGTCTCTCTTTATCTGCTGGAGCTGGGATACACTGTTCTCTCCCGTCTATGGACATCAGAACTCCAGGCTCTTCAGCCCTTGCATTCCAGGACTTACACCAGAGGCACACATTGGTTCTCTGGCCTTTGGCCTTTGGCTGAGAATTATAGCATTGGCTTACTTGGTTCTGAGGCTTTTGGACTTGTACTGAGCTATGCTATGGATATCTGGGGCCTCCAGTTTGCATATAGTCTACCCTGGGATCTCTCAGCCTTCATAATTCTGTGAATCAATTCACCTGATAAATCCCTTTCCATATATCTATATACGTATCTATTGGTTCTATCTCTCTGGAGAACCCTGACTAATAGAGATATTTATTTAAATTATGCAATACTTCATGTATTAGTTTGTTTCTGTTGCTTGTAACAGAAATACCTGAAACTGGGTAATTTGTAAAGAAACAATATTTATTGCTTATAAATTTGGAGGCTGGGAAGTCCAAGGTCCAGGGAACACATCTGGTGAGGGCCTTTTCCTTGTAGTGACTGCAGTGATATTACACGGTGAATATGGCGGAAGAAATTGAGAGCTTCTCACATGCTTTCCCTTGAAAGTCATCAGAACCATGCCGGTGACCACCATTAAACCATCAATGGGTTAATACATTCACTACGGCACAGTCCTTACAATCTAATTGCCTCTTCAAGGCCCTACCTTTCAATTACCCTAGGAGGATTTCCTACCCTCTTAATGTTGTCACAGTGGGGGTTAAGTTTGTAATACCTGGAACTTTGGGGACACAATTCAATCCACAGAACTTCCATTTTCATTTAATTTGCCAGATTCATCTATGTTGTTTAATGATCTAACATTTCACTGGTAATGAGAACCCAGACAACATGATTTTAGTCATGACTAGCAGAAAGGAACAATCTTCTCTTGAAAGATAATGTTTAATCAGAAATATCTTGATGAGTCACAAGTTAGCAGAAACTCACCCTATATATTCATCCAACAACACTTCCAGGTGTCCGAAATCTAAATGCAGAGCATGACACATACACAGTGCAGCTGCAAACAAGAATAATTCCTGGTGAAAGCTTAGATCTTTAAAATGTCAATTTATTTCTCTGTTATCTTCTAAAGCAACTTTGATGCATTGTTAAGGCAATTTCAAACTACATATTAAAATGCTATTAATGGCTACAAAATAACATATGAAAACCCCCCAGTATGTGTTTAGACTCTTCTAAACATCAGAGACATATCTTCAAATCTCTTCCTTTCTATATCTATACTCACTCCTTATGATCTCATTCAGATGAAATCTCAGCCAGTTTCATTGTTTTAAATTCCATCTACAAAAATAAAAAGTAAAAAATATTCTATCTACAGGCTAAATTCATATATACAGCTTGGATTAGATCTAAATTCTAAATTCCAGACTCTTATAACCAACTGTGTTCCTGACATCTCCAATTGCTAATGGATAGGAATCTCAATCATAACATGTCACAACCTACTCCTTTGGCATTCTTCCCCAGATAACTTTGTTAGCTATTTATTTAAACCACTCAGGCCACAAACAATGGCCCCTGCTTTGTCTCCCGTGTTTTTCTTTTTCACTTTTTTTTCCTTTTTGTCTTTTTTCATGACCGGTAACGGGATCGCAACCCTCAGTGTTGCGCCCGCACTGCGCTCAACCAGTGAGCGGACCAGTCTCTATATGGGATCTGAACCCTCGGCGGGAGCGCCACCGCGCTCCCAAGCACTGCACTCTACTGAGTGCACCACCAGGCTGGCCCTCCCGTGTTTTTCTTAAACTGCATTCATTCCATAAGCAAATATGTCAACTCTGCTTTGAATATATAGCCAGAACCTCTCTATGTCTCACTCATCCATTGTTACCACCCAAGTCCAAGCCCCATCATCTCTAACCTGGATTACTATAATAACCTCCTCTCTACTCACCTGCCTGAATACATAATTTTTCCTCCATAGTATATCTCCCCACAAGTTACAGAAAGAATGTTTTAAAACATAAGGAAGGTCATGTACTTTTCTTCTCAAAATCCTGCAATGGATTCCCATATTTCTCAGGTTAAAATTCACTTTTTTTTATAATGGTCTACACTTAATTTTGGCCACCACAAACCATGTGAACTCATCTCCTACTGACTCAGCTTTAGCCAATGTGGCATTCTTGAAGTTCCTGAATAATATCAGTCAGCTTGCTCCTGTCTTACTGTTTTTGTATTTTTTTCCTTTTATCTAAAATAATTCTCCAGCCCTCTGTTCATGGCTTAGTTTCTTGCTTCAAGTTTCTTTTCTGATGAGTGGATAAAGAAAATGTGGCATATATACACAATGGGATACTACTCTGCCATAAAAAAGAATGAAATATTGCCATCCGCAGCAACATGGATGAACTTAGAGAAAATCATGTTAAGTGAAATAAGCCAGGCACAGAAAGAGAAATACCATATGTTCTCACTCATAAGTGGGTAATATGGTTTCTCTCATAAAGAGAGAAAGAAAGAAAGCATGGAAGTCAGGTATAGAACATATGTTTCATAACAAAGGCAAAATAAAGATTCTTTCAGAAATACAAGAGCTGAAAATTTATTACCAGCTGACACTCACTATGAGAAATGTTGAAGGCAGTTCTCCAAGCAAAAGGAAAATGGTATCAAATGGAAATACGTGTCTACACAAAGAAAGATTTCTGTAGTGGGTAACTTTGTAGGTAAATGTATAAGATTTAAAAACTATTATTTCAACCTCTTTAAAAGATAATTGATTGTTTAAACAAAGAACAATGTGGTGTGGGATTTATAATTATGTACGAGTAAAATGGATGACAATATCACAAAGATCAGGAGGGGGGTACTTGAAGCATACTATTGTAAGGCTTTTATAATATATGTGAAATGGAAATGGGAAATCAATAGATAAAATCAAAGAAACCAATAACTAGTTATTTGATTACACCAGTAAAATTGATAAACCTTTGGTCAGACTATCAGAAAAAAAGAGAGAAAACATGAGTGATCAATATTATGAATTCGAAAGGTGATTTAACTGCTGATTGTACAGATATTAAGAGAATACTAAGAAAATGTAATAAGCAATTTCACGCCAATGCATTTGACAAGATGAAATAGACTAATTCATCTCAGCAGTGGACAAACTGCAAAAGCTCACCCAAGAAGAAATATATAACCTGAATAACCCTATATCTATTAAATAAATTTCATTTGTCTTTAAATCCTTCCCACAAAGAAAACTCAAGACCCAGATAATTTTTCTTGTGAATTCTACCAAACATTTAAAGAAGAGGTATTATTGATACTACCCAAACTGTTCCAGAAAATTAAAGGGGGTAGAATACATCCCAACTCCTTCTATGAGTTCAAAATAACCCTGATACAAAAACTGCACAAAGACATCAGAAAGGGTAACTCTAGACCAATATACCTCAGAACACAGATGCAAATATTCTAAACAAAATTTTAGAAAATCAAGTCCAATAATATATGAAAGAATATTAATTAATGACCAAATGGAATTTATCCCTGAAATGCAAGGTAAATTTGGCATTTTAAAAAATCAATCATTGCACCTCATCAGATTAATAAAATTAAAGAGAAAGACCCTATGATAATCTTAATAGGTGCAAAAGAGTATTTGGCAAAATGTAGCAACCATTCCTGATAAAAACAGTCAGTAAACTAAGAATAGAAGGAAACTCCCTACAGCTAATGAAGGACAGCAATGAAAAACCTCTCTTTCACTTATTTGTTTTAATTCCCATTTATGAGTGAGGACATGTGGTATTTCTCTTTCTGTGCCTGGTTTGTTTCACTTAACATAATTTTCTCCAAGCACATCCATGTTACTGCGAATAACAGAATTTCATTCTTTTTTATAGCTGAGTAGTATTCCATTGTGTACATATACCACATTTTCCTTATCTAGTCATCCATTGATGGACATTCAGGTTGATTCCATATCTTGGCTATTGTAAATAGAGCTATGATAAACATGGGAGTTCAGGTATCCCTTTGAGATAATGATTTCCATTCCTTTAGGTTTATACCCACCAGTGGGATTACTGGATCATGTGGTAGTTCTATCTGTAGCTGTATGAGAAAGTTCCATACTATTTTCAATAATGGTTGCACTAATTTACAGTCCCACCAACAGTGCATAATGGTTCCCTTTTCTCCACATTCTTGACAGCATTTGTTATTTTTTGTCTTTTTTATAATCATCAGTCTAACTGGGATGAGATGATATCTCAATGTTACCTTGATTTGCATTTCTCTGATGATTACTGATATTGAGCATTATATCATATACTTGTTGGCCATTTGTATGTCTTCGTTTGAGAAATATCTATTCAGCTCCTTTGCTCATTTTTTAATAGGATTATTTGTTTTTTATGCTGTTAAGTTGTTTGAATTCCTTGAATGTTCTGGATATCAATCCCTTGTCAGATGTATAGCTTGCAAATACTTTCTCCCATTCTGTAGATTGTCTTTTTGCTCCATTAATTGTTTCTTTTGCTGTGCCAAAGCTTTTTAGTTTGACATAGTCCCTTTCATTTATTTTTTATTTTGTTGCCAGGAATACTACTCAGCTACAAAAAAGATAAATTATTGATACATGCAACTATAAGAATAAATGTGTACAAAACTATGCATGCTATCTTCCCTAAGCAAATCATCGTGCAGTATACGCATGTATTGAAACAACATACTGCAACCCCGAAATTGGTACAAATAAATGTTAAAATATTTTGAATTAAAAACAAAGTAAAAAAAAATCTCAAAATAAGTATGCAGAATTAAAAAAATGCCAGACAAAGAGTACATGCTATATTATTTCATTTATATAAAATTGTATAGAATTAAAACTAATTTTTAGTGCATAAAGTAGGTCAGTGGTTGACCAGAAGTGGGATGGGACTGGTAATGGAAGGAAGGAGATTACAAAGGGGCACGGAAACTTTTGGTTATGATGGATACATTCATTACCTTGATTATGGTGATGGATTCACAAATATATGTCAAATCTGATCAAACTGTAGACTTTTAATATATACAGTTTACTGTATGCCATGTATGTCTATTATATACTGTTAAAAAAGAAATTGTCAATTCTTGAATTTAAAGCATTTTCTATTGCTCTGATACTCAAACATAAGAGATGAAAAAATATTTAGGATTATATACTCATACATTGTAACCAATAACACTCTAGACTAATGTTTTTAACATTTTCGTTTTAAGAAATGTATTTTTTTCATAAAACCAAGTGTATTTAAGCAGAAGTATCCTGTAAAATTTTATTTTAAATGTATTTTTTCCTCTACAATGAAATTGAATTTTAATCAAAACAATGTGTTTGCAGCATTAAATGAAGCATGTTGCATAGGCACAAAGCATAGGCATGTCTAAAAAGCGTCAGGTTAAGAGGCAGGACATCGGTTTCCAGTTCAACATTGCTGGTGACTCACCATTCCAATAAATGTTCAAACTGACAAGGGTGATTTAACTCTCTACATCTCAGTGTCCCTTTATGTTTAACTGTAATAGTGGTGTTATGTCTTACTGTGAGGACAAACGTAATGGCAGATGATCCTTTTGCCATCTCTTTAAGGAAGGTGAATTTATGAAGGAGCTTATTGGGTGCTGGCTATTTCCTACTGTGACTTTGAAGTTCTAGTGGTTGCAAATTTGATGAAGTACCCTTGAAGAGACTTATTCCAGGTATAGATAGTTGCTGACTTTAAGATACAATGCACATACTCATATTTGAATATACTTACTTTGCCCTGTGTAACCTTTTTATGAAAATATCATGTCATAGATCATTGATTTAAGAGATTCTTATGCCATAGTAGGGATATTATATTATAAAAAGGTAATACATTATCTTAATATTAATTAATATTATTAAAAAAGTAACTCAATAATAAAGTAAACTGAATATTGGCTTCCAAATTATTTTGATTCATTTTATGATTTAGAATATAGAAATATGGTCAATTTATACAAGAACAACTCTTTAACATAAACACCATGCTTCCAAACAATCACAGTAGTTTTCACTCAGTGCTGAGTGTGATATTTTATTTGCAACAATCATGGGGCCAATGCATTTCAACATCTCTTTTTCTTTAACTTCTTTCCCCAGTTTCTATCCCTAAACCTCCCTTAACTTTTCCTGTTACTCCTTCCTCCAGCAATGGAAGTTGTCTCTATAGCTGCATGCCTATCTCTGACTCTGGATGTTTTCTTGTCTTTAATAATTGGTTTCCCTCCTGGCCATAAAGAAGTATATCTTTGTTAGTTTCCAAGCCAAAGCCTTCTTCCTGTTTTGAGAATTGCTTTCTATTCATCTTACCATTAGGCCATGTTCCACTGATAATACTAGAGGATGCACATTATTGATAATAGGCGTATCTCCCTCGCTTTATATTCATAGTCCAGGGTTCACAGGGTACCTTGGAAAGTCATTTCTACAACTTGGACACTATTATCTTCAGTTCCATCTAGCATGCATTCTATGGAGTTATAGAAAGAGGTTTTACTACCACCCGAAAAATAGTAACAGATACAACATATGCAGATTATCCACATAGGTTAAAAGTCTCACAAAAACCACTGCTCTTAACTGAGTGAAAATATCAACAAAATACAATATATAACAAATATGGACACAAATAATCTGATAGTCGTAAATGCTTACAGGAAAATGCAAGAGGAAAGTGAGATAATGAGAGATCAGGACAAAATGAGGAAAGAAGCTTCTTCAGAGAGAATAGTCAAATATATCTTTTCCAAGAGGCTGAGGACTGAATATAATTTGGAGTCAGTCACATGAAGGTCTAAGGGAAGAATGTTCTAATCAGATGGAAAAGCAAGTGCCAGGAGGGCCATGTTTGATGTGCAGAAAGAAGGGCAGAATGTCTGAGAATAATGAATAGGGGAGATTGTTAGGTAATGAGAGTTGAGAGACAGCTATGGGCATTTGGATTTTATTTTAAAGAATTAAAAAGGTCATGGAAAGCTTGTAACCATTCTCATTGAAGCATAAATTGAACAAAGGAATGTCTGAGGATTTAAGTTTTTATTGTAAGAAAAAGCACTGCCCCTTGAGGTTCTTGTTGTGAGAGGCCTCAGTGGCCCTGCACCACCCCTGGAAACCCTACCTCTAGCAGCTATTGCCTGGAGAGGTCTGAATGGCTCTGAATAGGCCCGTGAGCAACGCTTCCCAGGGCTTTCACTGGGAGAGACTTGAGTGCCTCTGCACCAGGTCTGGGAGCCTTGCCTCTTGAGGCTCCTGCCCTGAGAGGCTTGAACTGCTGGACAGCAGACACAGAAGCCTCCTCCTCCCCCCACTCCTTGCATGTCTTGCACTGTGGGAGCCTTAAGCCTCCTGCCAACAGCCTCTGGTGCCTCTTTCACATGTTCTCCACCACAGGAGCCTTTACCCATCAGGCAATAGCCACCAGAGCACTGCTCCACCTGCACCCAGCTGCACCCTCTGTAGTCCCATCCCACATGGGTAAGTGACAGGAAACTCACACCACCAGGCTGCAGCCTCTGTAGCCTCTCTCCTCACAGGTCCCAATATGGGAGCTCAGCAGTGCTAGGCTACACCACAAGGAGTCCTACTCCATGGGGCCTGTGCCACCCTCAGCCACACCACACCTGTCAGTGTCCCCCAATCTGCTGACTCTATGGAGAACATCTGAGTATAACTGAAACTTCTGGGACTATGGAGTCTATATGGAATTAAAACTGAAGAATCTCATCCAGCAGACAACATAAAACAAATCTGCAGAGGGGATTCTCTTTCCTCAAAAGCCACTCGAATAACTAAAGAAGCAACTGCTCCACCATATGACCAGATACCAATGTAGAAATACTAGAAATATGAAAAAAAAACAAGAAATATGATACTCTAAAGGAATGCAGTAACTCTCAAATACCAGATTCCAATCTACAAGAAACCCTTGAAATGTCTGAAAATGAATTATGAGGAACAATCTTAAGGAAACTCAGTGAGATACAAGAGAGTCACATAGACAACACAATGAAATGAGAAAAATAATCCAAGACATGAAGGAGGAAATCTTCAAAGAGATTAATGCTGTAAAGAAGGATATGGCAGAACTCTTGGAACTGAAAGACTCATGAAATGAAGTAAAAACTATATTCGAGAGCTTTAGCAGCAGGCTACAGCAAGCAGAAGAAAGAATTTCTGATCTCAAAGAATCTCAAAGATAGCATTTTCAAAATAACCCAAGCAGATCAAAAAAGAATTAAAAAAATGAAGAAAATCTTTGAGAGCTATCAGGAAACATCAAGCTCACAACATTCAAATTATGAGTTTTCCAGAAGGAGAAGAAAAAGAAAAAGACATGGAAAACCTATTCTACATAGTATTTCCCAGGTATTGGTAGATAAATGGATTTCCAGATTAAAGAAGCTCAAGGATCCCAAAACAGATTCAATCCGAAAAGCTCTTCTTAAAGACAAATTGTAGTTAAACTGGCAAAAATCAAAGACAGAGAGAGAACCCTAAAATCAGCAAGAGGAAAAGCATCAAGTCATATACAGGGGAGTCCCCATCAGACTAACAGCAGACTTCTCACTAAAAAACATACAGACCAGAAAAGAATGAGATGATATATTTAAAGTACTAAAAACCAAAACAAAACAAATCAAAAAAAACCTTCCAGCCAAGAATACTATATCCAGCAAGGCTATCCTTCAGATATGAAATTGTATTTCCCAGATAAAAACTTTGGGAATTCAGCACCACACAACCACCCCTACAAGAGACCTTCAATAGAGTTCTGGACCTCGAATCCAAAAAAATTAATTACCGCCATGAATACATAAGGAAGAACAAAACCCACTGGTAGAGCACATAGGCAAATGAGAAAGAGAAGAAAAAAAAAAAAAAACTACACTGCACAACCTCAAAAAACAACAAACTCTGAAATCAAAGAACAACAAGAAAAGAAAGGAACAAAAGATACTTAAAACAACCATACAAAACCAATTATATGACAAGAGTTAGATAATACCTTTTAATAGCAACACTAAATGTTAATGGGATGAACTCCCCACTCAGAAGACATTGATATATTACAAAAGCCTGATATATGACAAAAACTAGACCCAACTATATGCTGCCTACAAGAAACCCACTTCACCTGTAAAGACTCTTGCAGACTAATAGTGAAAGGATGTAAAAAGATGTACCAACAAATGGAAACCGAAAAATGAGCAAGAGGTATCTATTCTTATATCAAATAAAATAGACTTTAAACCAAAAACTATAAAAAGACCAAAGAAGGCCATTGTATAATGATAAAGGGATCTATCCACCCAGAAGACATAATAATCATAAATATATATGCTCTCAACATTGTTGCACACAGATATATAAAGCAAACTTTATTATACCTAAAGAGAGAGATAGACCTCCATACAGCAATAGTTTGGGGAGTGATTACTACCTTCTCAGCACTAGCAAGATCAACTAGGCAACAAACCATTAGAAAAACACAGGATTTAACTACTTTTGACCAATTGGACTTGGTGGATATATATAGAACATTTCACCCAACAACTGGAGAATATACATTCTTCTCATTAGCACATGGAATGTTCTCCAAGATAGACCACACATTAGGTCACAAAACAAGTCTCAACAAATTTAAAATAGTTGAAATCACTTCATGCATTTTCTTAGACCACATGGATTAAAACTAGAAATCAATTACAAATGAAGCTTTGGAAAATATACAAATACTTAGAAATTGCACAACATGCTCTTAAATGACAATGGGTTAAGAAGAAGTCAAACAGGAAATTATTTTTTTCAAAAAAATTTTTTTTCTAAACTAAAAAATAATGATACATCATACTAAAACATATGGGATACTGAAAAAGCAGTGCTAAGAGGTAAGTTTATTGCAATAAATGCTTACATCAAAAGAACAGAAAGACATTAAAAAAAAACCTAACATTTCTCCTCAAAGAAGAAGAAAAACAAGAACAATCCAATCCAAAAGTTAGTAGACAAAAAGAAATAATTAAAATCAGAGCAGAACTAAATGAAATAGAGACCCAAATTTCTATACAAATACTCAATGAAACAAAAGTTGCTTTTTTTGAGAAGATAAACAAAATAGACAAACCATTAACCAGACTAACCAAAAAAAGAAGAGAAAAGACACAAATAACAAAAACCAGAAATGAAAAGGGAAACATCACAAGTAATAACACAGATATATGAAGAGTCATTAGAGATTACAATGAACAAGTATATGCAAAGAAATTTGAAAACTTGGAGGACTGGATAAATTTCTGGACACATACAAACTACCAAGACTGAACCAAGAAGACAGAAAAACTGAACAGACCAATAACAAGCAACAAGATTAAAGCAGTAATCAGAAACCTTTCAACAGGGCCGAGCCTGTGGCGTACTCGGGAGAGTGTGGCACTGGGAGTGCAGCAGCGCTCCCGCCGCGGGTTCAGATCCTATATAGGGATGACCGGTGCTCTCACAGTGCTCACGGGCTGAGCATGGCGTGTCCAGTCTCAAAAAGGACAAAAAAAAAAAAAAAAAAGAAAAGAAACCTTTCAACAAAGAAAAGCCCAGGACCAGATGTCTTCACTGCTGAATACTACCAAACCTTTAAAGAGGAATTAATACTAATTCTTTCCAAACTATTCCAAAAAATGGAAACAGAGGCCAGTCTCCAAAAAAAAAGGAAAAAAAAAAAAAAAAAAAAAGAAAAGAAACCTTTCAACAAAGAAAAGCCCAGGACCAGATGTCTTCACTGCTGAATACTACCAAACCTTTAAAGAGGAATTAATACTAATTCTTTCCAAACTATTCCAAAAAATGGAAACAGAGGCCAGTCTCCAAAACTCATTCTATGAGGCCAATATCACCCTGATACCAAAAACAGATGAGGATACAACAACAAAAAAGAGAACACTTCAGGATAAAGAATATCCTTGATGAACATAGACACAAAAATCCTTAACAGATCAATAGCTATCAGAATATAGTGCACATCAAAAAGATTATACACCATGATCATGTGGGATTTATCCTAGGGATGCAAGGATGGTTCAACAGAAGCAAATAAATAAACGTGATACATCTCATTAACAAAATCAAGAACAGAAACATCATCTCAATAGATGCAGAAAAAGCATTTGACAAAATTCAACATTCTTTCATGATTAAGACTCTCAACAAATTAGGTATAGAAAAAAGGCATCTCAACATAAAAAGAGCCATATCTGACAAACCCACTTGCAGTATCACCCTGAATGGGGAAAACCTGAAAGCTTTCCCCTTAAGAACAGGAACAATACAAGGAAGCCCACTTTCACTACTCCTATTTAACATATTATTGGAAATACTTGCCAGAGCAATTAGACAAAAGAAAGAAATAAAGGGCATCCAAATAGGAAAAGATAAAATCAAATTGTCCCTGTTTGCAGATAACATGATTCTATACATAGAAAACCTGAGAAACTCTACTAAAAAACTCCTACGGCTGATAAATGAATTCAGTAAGATTGCAGGATACGAAATCAACATTCAAAAATCAGTAGCTTTATTATACTCCAAATACAAACTAGAAGAAAAAGAAATCAAGAAAGCAAGCCCATTTGTAATAATCACTCCCTCCCCTAAAAATATACTTAGGAGTAAATCTAACCAAAGAAGTGAAAGATCTCTACAACGAGAACTACAAATTACTGCCAAAGGAAATTAAAGATGACACCAAAAGATGGAAAGACATTCCTTGCTCACAGATTGAATCAATGTAGTGAAAATGTCCATACTACCTAAAGTCATCTACAGATTCAATGTGATCCCCATCAAAATGTCAGCAACAGTCTTCACAGAAAAAGAAAAACACAATCCTACCATTCATATGGAACAACAAAAGACCCCAAACAGCCAAAGCAATCCCAAGCAAAAAATGTAAAGATGGAGGCATTACACTTCCTGAATTCAGTCTATGTTGTAAATCTTTAGTAACCAAAACAGCATGTTACTGGCATAAAAACAGACATGTGGACCATAGGAACAGAATAGAGATCCCAGAATTAAACCGTATACTTATAGCCAACTGATCTTCAACAAGGGACTGAGATCATACAATGGAGAAAGGAGAACCTCTTCTGTAAATGGTACTGGGAAAAGTGTATGTAGAAGGATGAAACTAGACCCATACGTCTCACCATATTCCAAAATCAAATCAAAATGGAGTAAAAACTTAAAAAATAAGACCGGAAACTTTAAACTCCGGGATGTAGGACTGGGCAAAGGCTTTATGAAAAAGACCCCAAAAGCACAGACAACAACAACAGCAAAATAAACAAATGAGATTTTATCAAACTAAAAAGCTTCTGCATGGCAAAGGTAACGGTCAACAGAGTGAAAAGACGACTTACAGAATGGGAAAATATTTGCAAACTACACATCTGGCAAAGGATTAATATCCAGAATATACAAAGAGCTCAAACAACTTTATAGCAAAAAGCAAACAATCCAATTAAAAAATAGGCATAGGAGCTGAGCAGATATTTCTCAAAGAGGACATACAAATGGCCAACAGGTATATGAAAAAATGCTCAACATCACAAATCATTGGGGAAATGTCAATCAAAACCACTCTGAAATATCACTTTACCCCAGTCAGACTGGCTATTATAAAAAAAGACAGAGAATAGCAAATGCTGGTGAGGATGTGGAGAAAGGGGAACCCTCTTCTTCACTGTTGGTGGGACTGTAAATTAGTACAGCCATTATGGAGTATAGTGTGGAGGTTCCTCAAACAACTACAGATAGAACTACCATATGAACAGCAATTCCACTTCTGGGTATATATCCAGAGGATCGGAAATCATCATGCAGAAGGGATACCTTCACTCCCGTGCTTATCTCAGCTCTATTTACAATAGCCAAAATATGGAACCAACTTAAGTGTCCATTGATTAATGACTGGATAAGGAAAATGTGGCACATACACAGTGGAGTACTACTTAGCCATAAACAAGAATGAATTCTGTCAGTTGCAGCAACGTAGATTAGCCAGAGAAAATTATCCTAAGTGAACCAACCCAGGTGCAGAAAGAGAAATACTGCATGTTCTCATTCATAAGCAGGAGCTGGATCTATAAATAAACAAACAATAAAGAGGAACAGAGAAAGAAAGAGAATGAAACAACAATCACAATAATATGTGAAACTTTTAGAAGTAGAGAAGAGAACTGTGGTTACTAGAGGTGGGAAAGTGGAGGGGAGGTGGAGAGAGGAAGGTTAATGAGAAATTGGTCAACAGACACAAAGAGTGATTATGTATTGTAATGATGAGTAAGTTAATTATCTTGATCTAACTATCATGCATTGTACACATCTATTGAATATCAACTTTGTACCACATTTATATGTATAATAAACTATCTTTAAAAAAAAGAAAAGAAAAATGAGATCAGTTGACCTTAAAAAGAAAGAGAGAGAACAGGGATAAACCAATTATATCAACAGCCAACACAATTTCCAGTGCAGAAAATTAAGCAGTTAAATAAAAATGATACCATCCCATATTTCTCCCACATGCTGTGTACGGTCCTATTAGACTGGCTATAAAGAACCCAGGCATTTAAAAATGGCATTATACATTGTTGAAAAGCTTCTTCTTAATACACATAGGTTTTTGGTGTGAATTTCTTCTGTATGGTATTTTTAAAAAAGATTTTTACATGTAATTCTCATTGTTACTTTAGAAACTGGTCAGAAATAGCCTGCTTCTAAAATATTTAGGCAAACGTGTACTCTATTAGTTGACATCTTTAAGCCCCAAAGCATTAGATCAATTATACTTACTGTAACTGCTAATTTTGAAAATGCCTCCATATGATTACAGTTATTTCATATGGTGCTAAATATGCATTGGAATATTTACTCTGTTTAATGGATAATGGAGGAGCTCTAATGTTTGTACAGTGAGACTGTTGAGGTCAATCAACTCACATTCTTCCATTTTGACCTACATTTGAATTCCTATTTTCAATTCTTGTCTATTGAGAACAGAACTAAAACCCAATCAACTTAATATCAGGTGCTTTCTGTCTACAGTTTTCAGTGGTAAGGACCTGTGATTTGACGTGTGGAGTGTGTGTGTGTGTGTGTGTGTGTATGTGAAAAGTTGCTATATTATTATTGCAGTATTTATAGTGTGGAATACAAATGCAAAAGTGTTTTCTTCTTAAGAAAAAGGTTTTATACTTAACGGGTTTTCAACCTTAAAAAAAATTCTGAAGTTGGAACAAAGCCTAATCCTTATGAGTGTCAAAGAAGTGGAAATTGAAGAAATTCCCAATGGTGCCTTCATTTGAGAATAATTTTCCATGCCGGTTGCCCTGCATGAGTGACTCAGTGTGTACCTAAGGACCATTTTAATGTGTGGCATCTGGGTGGACACCTGGAAGCTGTGAAGCTTTGAACTAAGGAGCCATTAATGCTAAAAAAAATTAACATTAATGTTGATTATCCTCTTTAACTTGTTTCACCCATAACTGCTCAATCATCCTGCAACCAGATTACTGCCAGTTCCATATGTTTCTGTGTCACTTAGGCTTGACTAATTAAAATGTTCTGTTATAGGTGCCACATACATTTTAAAACTCTGAGATGTCTCTTTAGCCAACTGAAGACACTATTAATGTTTTATGAAAATTAATGTATAAATTTCTTTTAACTTGCCAGATACCAAACATATGACCTGAAATTTTATGATCTATTTGATTGTAATTCAAAAGAACAAGTCTATGCATATTAGCTATGTTCTAAGCTTTGCCAAACTTGAAATCCTCTTTATAATCTTGTTAGATTTTCTATATTTTTCCTTAAATTTGCCTATACTAAGAAATAAAATAATATTTTTAGTGAAAGAATCTATTTTAAAAAAAGATTAATCCTCATCAATAAGAGAAGTGCAAAGTAAAACATCAATCAAACACCATTCCCTTCTTACAAATTGTCAATGATATAAAAAAGATAATAACCAGTGTTGGCATTCTCAAGCACTGCTAATGTGAGTGTAAATTGGCAAAATATTTGGAAGACAATTTGGCAGCATGCAGCAAGCGCCTTGATATTTTCATATTATTTGATTTAATTCCATTCAAAAAGTATTATGAGGAAATAATCAGAAATATTTATGAAAATATTCATGAAAAAATATTTATCATAGTGTTATTTAAAGCATCAAAATTTAGAAATATAAATGAGTAATAATACAAAAACAGGTCAAAAAATTGTTTCTTTCACATGATGGATAAATGCAGTGTTTAAAAAACATGCTTTTGAAGATTAATTAATGCCAAAGGACATTTTCTTGATATGATAATATGATGTTAAGTGAGAAAAATTTTGCAAACAAACTAACCCACCACATATGTATTTATAGAAATACTGAACTGAAGGACAACACACTAACTTTCTTATATCCAATCCTAGATATTTGCCTATTGATTTATTTTAGTAATGATCTTTTTATACAATAAGGAAAAGTTATCAAAAAGAAATGTGATTGTGAAGAAATTTATCTTCTTATTTTGAATACCTTTAAAATGTATCCCATAGTGAGGGAATATAGCATGTTTTTATGGTTCTATTTAAATTGTTATGTTTTTAAACCTTTTTCTCTAGCAAAATTCTAAGCTTTTGAGGTTGAGCCTATGCCGTTAATTGAGTTTTCTTCCACCTAATGTTTTTCAGAATGTTAGATACTCGAGCAGTTCTGAAAATTTGCCATACATATGAATCAACTCTGATGTTTTGTCAAAGTATGAGTGGCCAGATCCTGCTTTTACAGATTCTGATTAAGTTCATCTGTTGTGTTACTTATGTACACCAAATCTCAGAATTAGGAGTTCGTTTATTTAATTTAATTGATATGCATAGTGCAAGTCAAAGGCATTGTCCTATTCCTTACTACATCACTAATGGCAAATATATATAGATCAACCCTTGGTTCAAGTTAGTTCAGATTTTTTTCGGACATTTGTTCAAATTGTAGTTGTTATCATGGTATGGAGATTAATTTTCAAAAATGGTTGTCTCAGTTCCCTTTGGATGTTGGCAGGGTATAAAATAGACAGATACACAATAAAAATAATTTTCCTCCATTTTGAGTTTGGAATCTAAGTCAGGAATATTTATGCAAGCACTATGCTTGGAAATGAAAGAACCAGTAAATTAAATCAGGTCACATGTAATTTGTTTGTTTAAGAACATATACGTCATATTCTTAAAAATGTTACGTCATAACATTTTCTGTTATGAAGCAAAGCCACATGTATCTGTTTGGATTTTTTATTTTTTATCCATTTCTTTTAGCATCACTAAAGAAAATAATTTTCAACCAATTTTCTGATACCTCCTCATAAAACAGAGCAGCTATAAGGATCAACACATAACACAACAGTTATGTAATCAATTGTCTGAAACCATAACCCCCTAACACACACATACACATACACACACAATAGCAATAAATATTTTTAATTTTTGATTATAATTCTAACTAGTTTTTGTTGGTAACAGTTGTCCACTTACAGAGTCTGAACAGCCAAGGCCCTGCTTAGGTCAAGCAAGAAAGACAGTGCTCACTTCACCTAAACAGATGGCCCTGACTTCTGATGGTTCAACTTTGGATTCTGTACTTTACCTTGGTGCAAAAATGATGTGCATTTTAGAAATCGTATTTCACGTACCCATATGACCATCTGTTTTCCACTTTCAGTACAGTATTCAATAAATTACATGAAAACTTTGACACTTTATTATAAAATAGCTTTTGTACTGGATAATTTTGCTCAATTGTAGGTTAAAGTAAGTGTTTGGAACACATTTAAGGCAGGCGAGGCTAAGCTATGATTTTTGGTAGGTTAGGTATGTTAAATGCATTTTCAACTCATGGTAGTTTGAACTTACAATGGATTTATCAGCACCTAACCCCACTGTAAGTCAAGGAACATCTGTAGTTTTAAGTAGTTAAAGGAGATAAATTTTGATATAGAATGAGCATTTTTCCTACATCTTGGTAATTTTTTAAAATCTTTTCTAAGTTTGTATTGGTTCCTAACGTTTTAGTCTTTGCATTTTCAGTGTTGTGAAATATGTTGGAGAGTTTCTTGAATGTAGAGTTATTTGCTAGTGTCACTTCTTATGCTGGTAAATTCCCCTTCAGTTAGTTCCTCTGGCTGTACCTAGAGTCCCTCTGTTAGCAACAGTGCCAACATTCCACGGTCAACTATTTCACCGATAACTCCATTTACATTCATTTCAAATCCTACAGGGCAGTAAAGTTTCTGCCATACTGCATGCATTTTACTTCCTGCTATGATTCTCGGATGTTTTTAGTTGCAAGCTTTAAGTCATATTTCTTACCACGCTCAGCTAAAGAAATGGCATGTTCTTCAATTGTTCATCAATAGCCTGTCTGTCTTAGCCCACGTAAGCTAATAACAGACTTGAAATAACTCCATGGTCCAGTGGCTGGATTAATGAAGTTGTATTTGGTGATAAAAAGCATATTTTCATATTTTCATTCAAGTACCCAAGAGAATCACTTGGAGTATTATCCACCAGTGATAGTGCTTTAAAAGTTAAATTATTTTGCCTAAAGTAACTACCACTGGGAGATAAAGAGGCAATAAAACTACGTGTTTTGTTGTCCGTGTGTGACAGATGCACAGTGATCAAACATCAACAGACATTGAAAGAGGTGACGTGATTTGTCACTGATCATGATGTACATCTATTATTTATGTTGCAATTTGTGGATTGAAGAGGTAGCAGCAAACTTTGTTTTTAGCAGTCTCTCACAGTTAATATACCCTGGTAACAGAAATTTGAACCACGTCGTTCGGGGACTGGTGTTATTTAACTAAACCATGGTAACTGAAATATAGAGCAAAGTGAGAACTGCCTTCACTAAGTTTAACAAATTGGCCTCGGGCTTTTGTACTTTATTTATTTCTTTATGAAAATGTGCCCAGCTGCTCATTTTTATCAAATGACAATTGTAAGATTTAAAATGTAATAAATAATCTTAATTGGGTGAAACTTAAAGTATAAATTATTATTTTAATGTTTTTACACTAAAAAGAAAGATGGTAGGTAGAATCTAGCTTCCCTCTTCATGTGCAGCTCAGGAAGGCAATAGGAAAGGAAAATTTCCATCCTCCCTTGTACATGATCAGTCAAGCAGCCACTGAAGATTGAATCTTTAGTGCTCTTGTATGTGGGACGGAGGACAAAACATCTAGTTAGACACAGATCTTCACTGCTCACCCCACCTGGAGGAGATTCTTTAAAAAGAAAACATGCCCATGGTTCCATGCATAGAATTCTTAAAAATTTGTGGCAATTTTTGGGAGTAGGTAATAGGCCTTGGAGAAAGTCCTCAATCTGGAAAATCAAGAAAAAGGAAAGTTTTTTTCAGGTTCTAGTATATCCAAAAAAATTTTTTTTACAGGTTTTTTCAGAAATAATTTGCACAATATAAAATTCTTCCACTGTAAGTGCACAGTTTAATGAGTTTTAAAAACAGGGAACGCTTGATTTATTTGCATGTCGTCCTTGTGCAGGGCTGTGCTAATCTCCAATGAGTTGTTCCAATTTTTATTCCAATGTGTGCTGCCAACTCAAGCACTCTTGGAATTTAATTTCTTTTTTCAGGAAAATACCATCCGATATTTTTCAGGAACATAGGAAAAGGATACCTTAGTATTTATTTTTATGTGTGTATATGCGTGTATGTGTTTAATGTTTGGTTTTGAAGCATTTAAGGTAATGTATAGATAGATAAATATCAGGATTCAACTAAAATTTACTGAAACTTCATATTTGTTTTAGGATGTGGTTATCCATTTTGTATATGTGAAGGAAGAAATTTCAGCAAGATTAAGGAACATGATTGAAGGACAAGACTGGTACATTTGAGGACTGGGATATAATCTTGCATCTTCTGAGTCACAACAAATTGGGATAGAAGGTTCTCTATCTGATTATGATTCATCAACTATAATAACAAAAGATAATATTTATTGGGGTCTCACATAAACAGAGTTCCATTGTAAGTTCGTTACATGTGGTATTTCATTTAGTGCTTTAAGAACTCCATGAAGTAAATGCTATTATTTTCAGTAGGGCATAGATGAAGAAACTGAGGTAAAGTGAAACTAGGCAACCTGACCAAGGTCATAAAAATGATAGGTGGCACAGTTGGGACTCTGGTTCCAGAATCCAAAGTTATATTTTTTCACATTATTTCCCTTGTTATCCACTGTCTACCAAGGGGAGTGACAAAGACTGGGATTCTTGTTAGAACTTTCCTTCTGAAGTAGAAGTGGGCAATAGAAAAAAACAGGAAAATTTTTTCAAAACTCTCAAAACATATTTTTCTGTGTATCTGTTAAATCACATTATAATCTTTTATTATCTTACATGGAATCTTTTCCACGTAAAGATGTTCCATGCAAATCCTAAGCTTTTATATTTTTGGATTTGAGGTGTTGATTTACTAATACAGCCCAGTTTTTAAAAAATTGAAACTATTTTCTAGTACACTAAAGGGAAACAGAAATTACAAGGACAAATGTGCCCGACAGTAAGCTTTAGGGTGATTTTACCTGAGATCTCTCTGCCTGAGATTGCTCTGCCCCCAGTATGACATGGTTCATGCCCTCATATCATTCAGTCTCGATCTAGAGACATCTTCCTGGAAAATCGTATTTAAAATGGTAACAATCTCTTCATTTTCTGTCTCCGATTCTGTTTTGTTTTTCTCTTTTGCACTGATGACCACCTAACTTAAAGTTCAGATTGATACTTCCTACTCAAATTCAAGACTACAGGACTTTTCCTTAACCTCTTCTGTATTGCACTTGTATCTCCTTTATTTCTCACTGAGAATACTGATTCTCAAGGGCATGGCGAGTAACAGAAAATCTCATCATTGCTCGTTTGTTCTATTTAATAAATGCACATCCAACACCCTCAGAGTAGCAATACTAATACTACTAACTAATGATCTGATATGATTACTGAAGCTGTCAGCACTGTAGTGCTTTCCCCATTCCTTCTACTTTTTATATTTGTTCCATACCTGCATTTTCCCCACTCTTTCCACTTTTTATAGTTTTTTCATACCTACATTATCTGAGAATATAGCCATTTCATATCACCTTTTGTCCCCCTTGGCTTTCATTTAGTCTTAGTGCTACAGATAACTACCAATTTATGTACCTCTAGCCCTTCTGTCAATGTCTCCCTAGTCATTTTGCTTGTCTGAGGCTGTTCTTTAGTAGATTCCTTAGGAAAGCGCTCCTGGGAACAATAGTCCTGGAGTTCCTACACGTTGGTGATAGTTTGCCTACATCCTTTGAACTAGAAAATCTGTTTTGCTTAAAAAAAAAAAAAATCCTTGGCACACACTTTTCTTTTGTTACTGCATTTTCTTCTGGCATAAGGTATTGCTGTAGAAAAGTCTGACAATAATCGAATTTTTTTTTTTTTTTTTTACCAGTCATGTGCTCTTTTTTTTCTAGGTGCTCAGAGGATTTTTTCCTTTCTTTCTTCACTTTTCTTTTGTTACTGCATTTTCTTCTGGCATAAGGTATTGCTGTAGAAAAGTCTGACAATAATCGAATTTTTTTTTTTTTTTTTTACCAGTCATGTGCTCTTTATTTTCTAGGTGCTCAGAGGATTTTTTCCTTTCTTTCTTCTTCTTCTTCGTTTTTTTAAGTCATGTAATTTTACTGGAATATGTCTTGATTTTAACTGTTAGGAGTTGATAATCTCAGAGATTCCATGTGCAATTTCAATATGCAATTTAAAATCTTTTATTTCAGGAAAATTTTCTGTGATTACTGGATCTAGTATTTGTTCTGTTTTCTGACTTTGACTTTTACCTGCTATTATCCATGTGCTTGATTTTTTTTGCCTGTTTTCAATACTTTTTCCTTTCTTAATTTCTTTTTTCTTTTTCTTACTTTTTGATTTTTAAAGTTTTTCTCTTTTTGTCTTTTACTTAAGCCATCATCTTTTGTGCTTATTCTCTATTGTTATTTCTAGTCTATTCTTCATTTTCGAAATGCCTTTTTTCTCTTTTATTTCTAACTCTTTCCAGAGTTATGACATATTACTTCTGAGCTTTTCTAGTTAGAATTTATGTTGTTCTTTCAGACCTTGTACCATTTAAAAAATATTTCTTAGCTAGTTTTAAAATAGTAAGTTACAGTTTTGTTCTGTTGCATGGACATATATTTGGAATGCTTTTATTGTCTATGTGTATGTTATTCTGTTTTTTCCCCTCTTTTGTCTTACGATAACTCCCTAAGAGACACGACTTTCATAGTTTTATATTGCTCTGCTTGTGTGAAATAGATTTTCCTGAGGTAGAGTTTAGGAAATCTTATGTAACCTATAGAACTCCCTCTTCTGTTGTTTTTTAGGTTGTGTTTGTAAATGTGGTAATGAGCTTTCTGGAATTCAATCTGGACTTTTATTTTTTGTTTTTCTCATGGTTTTTTCTATCTTTTTCAGTTTTGATTCCCTTTCAGCAATTTTTCTTCCATGTGTGTTCCTGTCCTTGAAGGGAGCCCTGGTGGGTCTGTTCTGAGAGTTAACAGGTGTTTTTTGCTTCAGGTGGTTCAGCCCTTCTTGGGAGGAGAGGCTGTACTCACCAACTCCTTGTAGTTTCAGCTATGCCCAAATTGATCCCTGCTTTCCAGTGGACATTGTTGACAATTTTAGTGTTCTCCTGACCTCAGGCCCCTAAGACACTGCCCTGTTGCTTTCTGTCTCCTAACTCCCGCAGATATGTAGATATCATGTAGATTCAAGTTTATTGGTGTTTGTCTCCACCCCCGTGAATTTTGGAGTTCAAGAGGATAACTGTTCATCTGGTTTTCTTTTAAATGCTGATCCAGTGTACTGAGTTTGTATCTAAATGCTCTGTTTCTATGTGGGAATTTGGAGAGATTAAAAACCTACATTACTACCACTGCCATCTTCTCTCCTGTGTAGTTTTCAGTATGTGCTGTTAATATTGATGGCCCTCAGTAAATGCACTTTAATATGCAATGGGTCTCATAATATATACATATACATTAATACATTAAAGCAAAAAATTACCAGTCACTTAAACAAAACTATTAATGGTCTTTTATAGGTGTGCTCTTCAGGGAGCCCTGAGCTCATTGTGAAATATATTTTCAGGAGTTTTACCTTAGAGTAAGCAGCAAATTCTTATCTTTTTCTAGTGATATATACTGTTAGAGCTTTCAGAGTCATAGTCTCCTCTGGGAGAAAAATAATTTTATTGGGAAAAAAACTCCATCTAGACTGATTGAAAGCTCAGGTTTCCCTTCAAACAATCAAGTTCAAAGTGTTTTAAAGGCTGATTTTACTCAGATGACAGATATATAAAAAAGAATGAAAGGGAAAGCATTGCACTAACTTGGAGGGGATTCTTTTCTTTAGAGGTAAGGTGTCTGTTGTAGGCTGTAGGAGACTATTGCCCTATTGATGACATTAGTGGTAACCATTTGTAGACAAAGAAAGGCTTATGAAGGTAACTCTTAAAGTGCTGTGAAATAATCCAAATTGGAAGGCAAAGAAATAAAAACGTGTCCTTGTTTGAAAAAAAGTATATGTTCACAAAAATGAGCTGTTACGGTGGTCTTTCATCCCAGTCCCTGCAGATAAAAAGCGATCTCCACATGATTTGCTAAAGGTCTCTTACCTCCTTTCACAGAGCAAGGAATCATGATTAAAAACAGGGCAGGTGTTTTGTCAAGTTGCTATAGTGAGAAGATAGGAAAAAAAGAACTCTAAATATTTACAAAATTAAAATCTCTTTTTTATCTGCTGTTTCCTAATAAACTATATCTATGTATTTTTTTTTTTTTAAAGAAAGCCTAAGTGAATTCTTACTCCATTAAGAGAATGTCCCCCACCACCTCCATGGCCAGGTTTTTATATACTGTGGACAGATTTCTAATGTAAATCTGGCTTCCTTATTTTACAATAATAGGCAAACTTAGTTTGCTATTATAATAGCAATAAAAATATTCTTTTTCCATTACATTATAAAGTTGACATTAATCTTGTGTCACTCTGCTAAGTATCTTTATTTGTTAGCACAATCATAATGACCAGAGAAATGCTCCCATGTGTCACCAAGTACTTGTCATCTCAAGTACTCTCGAGTCCTAATTTATTTATTTATTTTTTCTAAATGGATTTGGATTCCCTTGAAGGAAGAAAAACAAACAATATTTTTCAAATTAATTGTTTTAAATTTCATTTTTTTTATTTACTGCTCTTTGAAATGCATGTATGTCTGGATATGGATGCAAGAAATAAGGAAAGGTCTGTTCCTTGGTTTTTCTCCTAAATTCTATGCTGACAGTTCATGTTTGTGGAGAAATTTTTACTATATAGCTGCTATTATGTTCAAATTAGTGAGAATTTTACAAGAGGAGTAAGAAATGTGGTGCATTAGACTTTTCTCAGGATAATGTTATTAGTAAAAACAATATTCTCAAGTATTTAACCTGATGTGCAGACTGTAGACAGCATCATTCTGGACGCACAGATTTTGGATATTCATGTTGAACATTTCTTAAGATTGAGCATATTTGGAATGAGACCATTTACTTTATAGATTTAGCCAAAAGATAAAACCAACATAATACATTCATTATTTATTCATTCAGCAAACATTTATTGATTATGTATGTTTCAAGTTTTGTTGTAACACCAGCAAATTTTGTTTGTGAAGGTATTTATTTATTTTTACTAAGGGTTTTTTATGATTTTTTTTGGAGGGGGGTCTGTTTTTTGTTTTTGTTTTTTATGTCTAAATTATCTTGAACTGGTAGTTGTGGTGCCTGGTTCTAGATCTGTGGTCTGCAGTGAAATTGCAGTATGCTCTATCATCAGATAATTTAATCTATTTTCATCTAATGGAAAATAGGGGAGAAAATTGCTCTTATTGCTCCTGCATCTGGAAATGTGATTAGTGCAGATATAGGTTAGCCACAGCTTGGAAAGCACCTCACATTCCTCAAATGAATGATGCTGAGGTGTGACAATTATTATGGGAGTCAATATCCTTTTGTACATTAGACAAGAAAGATGAGAAAGATGACTAGTTGGCTTTATGAGAAATGATCTGACATCTTTGTTAAAGTACCAAAACTTTCCTCAAATACAGGGATTAAATGATATAAGTACATGAAAAATGTTAAGCTTTGCTGGGATTAGAAAAGATAATCATGAGAAGCCTCTGTCATTTGAAACTTAAAGCTTGGTTCAAAGCCTCGCTTTACCCACAGGACACGGTACTAGAGTTATGTGAGCATCCTCCCTTCCATCCTGCTGTCTTCTCCCCTCTAAATCAGAGGAGGCATGGGAAAGGCACAGTGGGGGCACATGTTTGATGGGTGTATCTTATGACTGGCCAGGGAAGAAGGAAATGATGACCACTTCCTCTTCCAGGAACATATTGCAAAGGACCTGAAGCAAAATAATGTCACAGGAAGGGGGTGAGGGGCTCTCTAGTTTGGTCAGAAAAATGTTAGAGGTCCTGCTTGCAATTCTGGGTGCTCAGGTTCTGGATATTCAAATTGATTCCAAGAAGAAAAACTATATTAACATAAAAAATTAATGATAAATTCAATATTTTTGATAGATATTAGCCTTGCCTATATATTTGCAATGAGGTAATAAAGTGTGAGCAATATCCCTCAACTACATTGTAAAAATATGGCTGTTGTAATTAAGATGATATATCAAAACATTGGCAAAGTTTACTGTTTCCTAATATGTATGTGGCACGATTTCAGCCAATGTTCTTGTTGTTTTTATCTAATCTCACAATATATGCTTTTTAGGACTGTCATCTTTTTAGAATTTACAAAGGAAATAAAAATCAGGCTATTACCTGAATTTTGCTCCTGAGGAACTAATGAGCAAGAGTCATTACTCACACTGGAATAATTAATTGGGTTTCCACTGTGTGCCAGACAGTGAGCTGGGATCTGGGCTCGCTTAGATAAGAAACAGTGCTTCTTCCTCCTGGCACTCATAGTGTAAGGAGAGACAGGTAAACAAATCATTGCCATATACGTTGATAAATGTTATAATAAAGGTATGCAAAAATGCCACAAACGTGGAGAAGGAAGTTTTTAAGTGCCTCCAGCAGAAAGCAAAGGTTATCAGAGTAGCTGGTACTTAACTTGTAAGAAGACTTCAAAATGCTCAAAGAGATGGGGCAGGAAGAACACCTTAAAGGTATCAGCAGAGGCAAAGACACACAAGGTTTGAATGAATACAGGGTCAGTTTGAGAAACAACTTTTCTGTCATGCTGAAGAGTTTGAATTTTAACCAGAAAAAAAGAAAAGAGAAAGAACATTAAAAGATATCTTAGAGATAGACACAACCAAAATAATTTACTTAAATTTTATTGAACATTAATTACTCACCAACTATATGCCAGGCTACTGTGTGCTTTCTGTGTGACATGTAATATATTAAAGATGGAGCCACAGGATTAAGTAGGTGTAAACGTAAAATAGGTGACAAGAGAAGAGGGTTGGTAATAAAAATTTTAAAGTGGCTTAAGCAAAACAGTGTTTATTCACACAGAACGAGAAACCCAGAGGTCAACAATCCCAGGGTTGATTTAGTCACTCAGACTATTGTAAGGACCAGGATCTTTCTACCTTTCATCTCTAACTTAAGACCTTACCGTCAAAAAAAGAAAAAAACTTCTCCCAAAGCTACAAGTATTATCTACTTGTACAACCAGTCCGCACATAGCAAGGAGTAAGAAAAGGGATGTAAGGAATGTGAGTTTTACTTCTTCATTTCTCTCTCTGTTTGCGAGTTAAGTCTTTCTGAGATGACCCTTGGAAGATTTTTTTTTTTTTGTCTCATTGGAGATAACTGAACATATAGCCACCAAAATCTTGAAGGGTGTGTGGGATTTGCCAGTGAGGAAAAGGGAATAGGAAATGACTGTTCAATTAGCAACAAATGGTGTTTGACTGCTCCTTGGTAACATTAATATTTAAGAGTTGAGAGAAGAGGAGGCAGTGAGGAAGTAGATTGTGCAAAGGGGGATAGGACTGGAAGATGGTGGTAGATTTTACCAATAGAAGGTCTTGCTGACCTTTACTCTAGGAACTTAGTACCATTTATTATTTGGAGCCAAATCTCAGTATGGTAAGAAGTGAAGGGATGGTGAAAAATAAGATGTAGAAACTGCTTTCTTAAAGAAGCTGCTGGTACAGAGGACAGAAGGAAGCAGTGAACAGTGGAAGCAAATTGAGAAAAAAGCTCTTTTGGGGGGGAATGGGAAATAATTGACAATATTTACGTGCTACAGGGGAAAACACCTGCATATATAATAAAACCCAGATATATGAAGCAGGTGTTATAATTGATAATTTAGAGTTCCAGGAATGGATGGATCCAGGAGGAGGAATTATTCTCGAGTGTAGAAGAAAGAAGCAGGCTAGAATACAGATGTAGACATTATTAGCCTAATTTAGGTAGTGGCTAAAACCTAGCCCAAGACTGGAGAAGAGATCAAGTCATAGGTGAGTTTGGAAATTGAGGGAACCAGTGAGTTACTGTGTGGAGCTGACATTTCTTTCGAACATTTGGAAACAATGTCAGATACTAAAACTCTATCTGTGTGTGTGTCAGGGGAGAGGGTATGATGGCTAGAAAAGTTTAAGAAGTTGGTATAAATTTGGAATAGCCCAAGTATGAAATCTGAAGCAGTTTATTAGAGATCTATAAAAGAACGGTTGGAATGTGTTCAGACCCAGGCTGTCATTAAAAACCTAATTTTAAGTAATGCAGACTTGTATGATTACATTTTCTTCTGTAGTGCTTAGTAGCCAGTAAGTAGAAGTAGATAAAGTTATTACTTTGAATAACCCAAGGTTAAACATTATTACAGAATAGACAATATGAATATATTAGAGCAACCTAGAATATCACTGAAGAGATAAAACCAGAAAGTTTAGTGTAAATAGAGAAACCTAAACATATATAAAGATGTGACTAGACTGTAACAATAGAAGATATTGGTACATTTATGTTTTACCTACCTTACTCACAAACCCCCCTTTCTTTGGTGCTCAGTAGTCATGTCTATCTGACTATATACCCAATACTCCAGATATAGTTAATTCATCCAGAGTGCAACACTTGGTGATTTTCACTGACCTAGGGGTCAACAACAGGTTGTTGAGGAATAAGATTTTCTCTTTCATGAATTGGAATTCAGAAACAGCTACATAATGTGGGTTTGGCTGGTATTTAGGTAATGCAAATATAGGAGCTTTGTTGTAGGACTCTGCAACCACTGTATGGCAGGGCAGGGATACAGACAAGGATACACATACAAGGAAAATACAGCTTGGGACCTCTGATGCGTTGAAGTTCTGATTCTAATACCTTTCGAAGTCTGACTCTACTCCTACTATTCATTTGATTCTGTGAGCTATACTTGTATCTTATATTAAATTTTCCTTTTATGTTTGAGCTAATTTGAGTTGTCTTTAATTGAAGGGGTCTTACAAAAGACTAGATCAATGAACTGGAGGTCTTTACTAGTGAAAGAAGAGATTTATTGCTAATGGGTATTCTGGAGAGGTAAAATGATAGGAAAGTTTATGACAGAATTGTTATAGCAATGGTAAGAAATTAAATATTTTACTATTTTGAAAATTTCAGAAGTCAATTAATCAGCTATGAGTGATCACAATCCAGCGTAGAGCAGTAGAAGATTGTTGCTGAAGAGGAGTGGAGGTCAAGTTATTTAGGTAAAGGGAGACAAGTAACTATTAGGTGAGGCTGCTAGAAGTATGGTCCACCAAGGACACTAGAAACCAGATGAATTATGGAAAGAAGTCAACATGCTCCTAAACAACAAATAGGTCAAAGAAGGAGTCAGGAAGGAAATTAAAAAATGTCTGGAGATAGATGAAAATGAAAATACAACATACCAGAACCTTGGGATACAATAAAAGCAGTTCTAAGAGGGAACATTATATCAATAAATGCCTACATCAAAAAAACAGAGAAAGATTCCAAATAAACAACCCAATGTTACACCTCAAGGAGCTGGACAAACAAGAACAACCCAAACCTAAAATCAGTAGAAGGAGAGAAATAACAGATAAGAGCAGAAATAAATGAAGTAGAGATTAAAAAAAAATAAAAAACTGAATTAAAAAGATCAATGAAACAAAGAGTTGGTTTTTTGAAAAAGTAAACAAATCAACAAGTCTTTAGCAAGACTAACAAAGAAAAAAGAGAGAGAGAAGGCTCCAATAAATAAAATCAGAAAAGAAAAAGGGGACATTACAACTGATACCACAGAAATACAAAGGATCATAAGAGACTACTATGAACAACCATTTGCAAACAAACTGGAAAACCCAGAAGAAATGGATAAATTTCTGAACACGTACAACTTATTAAAGTTGAATCATGAAGTACTAGAAAACCTAAACAGACCAATAATGAGTAATTACATTGAAGCAGTAATAAAGTCTTGCAACAAAGAAAACCCCAGGACCAGATGGCTTCACTGCTGCATTCTGCCACACATTCAAAAAAGAACTAATACCAGTTCTTCTCAAACTCTTCCAAAAAATTGAAGATGAGGGGATACTTCCAAACTCATTCTTTGAGGACAGCATTACCATTATACCCAAACTGGAAAAAGACACAATAAATAAAGAAAATTACAGGCCATTATCCCTAATGAACACAGACACGAAGATTCTCAACAAAATACTAGCAAACAGAATCCAGCAACATATTAAAAAGATCATACTCCTTGATCATGTTGGATTCTTCCCAGGGATGCAAGGATGCTTCAGCATATGCAAATCAGTAAATGTTATATACATCACACCAACTGAATGAATGGAAAAAAAAAACGTACGATCATTTCAATAGATGCAGAAAAAGCATTTGATAAAATCCAACACCCCTTCATGATAAAAACAGGTGACAAATTAGGTATAGAAGGAATGTGCCTCTATACAGCAAAGGCCATGTACAACAAACTCACAGCTACTATTATACTGAATGTACCCAAATGGGAGACTTTTCCTCTAAAATCTGGGACAAGACAAGGATATCCACTTTCCCCCCTCTTATTCGGTATAGTACTGGAAGTTCTAGCCAGTGCAATAAGGCAAGAGAAAACAGGAAAAAGCATTCAAACTGGGCAGGAGAATGGCTAACTATCCCTATTCACACATGACCTGATCCTATGCACAGAAAGCCCTAAAGATACCACCAGAAATTACTGGGACTAAAAAATGAATTCAGTAAAGTGGTAGGATATAAAATTAACACACAAGTACCAGTAGGCTTTCTGTATGCCAACAATGAAATAGCTGAAGAAGAAATCAAGAAAGTAATCCTGTTCATAATAACCACCAAAAAAGAAATACCTAGGAGTAAATTTAATGAAGGAGGTGAAAGACCTCTACAAAGAAAACTAGAAAACATTGGTCAAAAAAAATATAAAGAGGACACAAAGAAAAGGAAAGATATCCCATGTTCATGGGACAGAAGAATTAACTTTATCAAAATGTCCATATTACCCAAAGCAATCTACATATTCAATGCAATCCCTGTCAAAATACTATGCTATCTATCTACCCTAAGTGAATCATTGTGCAGTATATGCATGAATTGAAACAATATACTGTACCCCACAAATATATACAAATAAATGGTTTTTTTAAAAGAAATAGCTAAGAGTTGTAGTGATAGAGAGGGGGTGAGTTAGTTGAAAAATTTCACAGAATGTGGAAGTGTGATCTAAAGATTGGTAGACAACATAAAGAATTATAAAAAGGGTGGCCTAGGTAGCATGCATCTCAAAAGTTAAAGGCTTACTGAGAGAAGTAAAAATCGCAATGGTATAGAAAGAACAGTAAGGAAAGAAGGCCTCCTTTGCATTCTAGCCATGAGCTACTTAACTACAAGAGAGTAAATCATCTCCGATAAATAAGAAATCTTCAACTCAGAATATTTGGACATCAAATCCCAAGGGAGTCTTATGGGGCACCGAAAAAGCAAGAATTCTTCAAAGAGGATGATTCACAAAAAAAGATGAGTATTAATACTGAGATGATGTCTACACTATAAGGTCATATACAAGGAGTCTATTTATATAGAACCATCTACATTTCAGTGAATATATTTATCGGTGTACTTTCTGGATTGAAAGTATTACTGTTGGTTCTCAGGGTATAAATTCGGAAGGAATCCCACCTGGAAACCAAATGGTGGGCATCATTGAATGACCACTCACGGAAACTACATTAGCCAAGAATTAGAAAAAATGTTGGCACCACATATTCAGTGTCCCTATAATTATTTATCTAATTCTAGCAGTTGCCTGGTAGTGTTGTTCTTCAAGTAAAGTGATCAAAAAGAGCAAGAAGACAAGAGGAAAAAGAAGACAGACTTTTCAAAGTAGTGATTCAGGCTTTAAAGTTAGGCTTAGATCTTTGTGGATATTTTCAAAACTTACTTTCCCAACACTTCTGATTTATTTTGCTTCATCTCCACTCCTCCATCAATGAATATAATTGGCTTTGCCTTCTGTACTCTATGCATTTAATAAAAATCATTTAAAGGTTTTTTTTCCATTGTTTTTGTGAATACATATCTTGCTTTATCAACAAAGCTGTAAGGTCCTCCAAAGCAGGAGAATTTCAATTTTATATTATACAGTTTCTAAAACCATGTAGGAATGCAGCAAATGGCTGTTGCCTAACAGATTAACTGATGAAACTACTGAATGCAAGGCACAGACCTCCAGAGTCTATGATGAGTGGATACAAGAAAGTCCATTGTTGCTGAACTGTTGTTTCTATATTGATTCTACTGTCATGCAGATTCATTAATACATTGCCTGAGTACAAAGGATTTTAACCAAATTTGATGTTGCTAACACATCCTTCTTTTTGTATCGAAGCAGTCAAATGCAGTAAGCACCTGTATTTGTGGCAGGGGAGGACAGATGGAGTTGCTAGTCAACCTTTGTGTCGGGTAGATGCAGTTTGATGCTAGAAAGACTATATTGTACCTTGTGGCTTATACTCATGTGCTAGTCATTTAGAAACTGTCACATCAAAATGAGCCCCAATGAAAGGAAAAACCATTTTAATATTAAATCTGCAACATTTTAGGCAGAGTGTTAAGGACTGGAAGTATTTATATATCACATTTAATTTCATGGCATCCTTATAACAATTCTGTGAAACAGCATTATTCATACTTTTATTTTAAGGACAAAGAAAGGGAAGTTGCAGAAGTTATTTGACTTTCCCCAGGACAGAAAACTAATATATAAATAGAAGCCTACTTATATAATTATATAAATAGAAGCCCTATGTGGATTTCCTGATTTCAAGGGTGGGTTATTTTGTTGCTTTGCACTACTGTAGAAAATTTTATGTTCTTCTCCAAAGAGTTTACTGTTTGTAGGCAATAGTAGTAGTATCATATCTAAATAAATTACTACTACTGCCACATCAGCAGCTGCTGCAGTAGTAATAGCAGATACTTATTAGTAGCAGATACTTATTATGTTCCCATGTGCCTGGAATTGTGCTGAATGCTCAACATACTTTAGCAGGATAAGAACCTGTTGGAAAAAGAGTTCCAAGATCATTGCTTATATAGCCAGACATGGACTTTGTTTATCTAAAAACATCTCTTTTATCTTTCACAAGCAGATTAGCCAAAGAACATATTGTCACATATGTAATTTTCAGGTATTATTCTTTTCCTCTTGTCTATTATTCTTCTTCCCACTTTCATGTATATGTGAAAAAAAGTGACAGCATGATTTCGTTCCATACATATTGGCTATTTGGAATGGGTTTGCCACAGTTCTGTTCTTAATAGTCAAGGACACAGATTTCATTTTCATGGGCATTATGCATCAATATCTTGAATCAGATATATTATGAGTCACGGCTGCTGTACCTTTCCTAAGCTGTTGTGCTAATGTTTCTTTGCTTCAGACTGCTACGTGCTTATTAGTGTCCAATGGTAACTGATTCCTACTGAGTCAATGCATTTCTAAAGAATTTATCAAGGATGTTATGTACTGAGTTAACAATGAGCACTACTCTTGGCTGAAATAAAAGCCACAAAAAGACAGTCATGTACAAATTCGAGAGCCTTGTAAACTGTGAAAAATAGGAAAACTCAAGATTACATGAAGAGTTACATATATCTACAGAAATCTCTCTACTATTTCTGAAAGTGCTAGATTTCCTTCTGGTTTTTAGCCTTGAAATTTTATTTATTTATTTATTTATTTTGAAATTATTTTAAAACCAACATATGACAAATAAAGCCACCGTTTCCCTGTTTCCCTGCAATCCCATGTAAAACTTATCTTACTTTCAAAATGTTTCTCATCATTCCCTGTAGACAGAGGCAGCAAAGATGAGAAGCAATGCTGGGAAGTCTGGAGAAATTAGAGGTGGGATGTGGATTTGAAGAGGAACTTACTTGAGATGCTTGAATAAATCTGATTGAAGAGCAACCAGGAAAAATTGAAGTCATTGTGAGGTGCACAATAAATGCTATACACAAAAGCTCCTCCCATTTGTAATATATTGGAGAAATGTACTATTTTATCTATTGCATTCGGTATATGAAAAATGTTCAGTTTACTCAATTTCAGTAAAAGTGTTTGAAACACTAATTTTTATTGCTTAGAAACAGAGAGTATTTCACCTTATATCCATTCTGGAACACGTAGAGGTATATATCAGTAAATGGTATTGATATAGTAAGTACTTGGCATAGTAATTTAAAACTGCAGTAATTTTTCTGAAGCTGAAAGTGATTTAAATTTTAAAAATTTTATTTTTAATTGACAAATTTTAGTTGTATATAAAAACTACATTTCAATTCAACATATTTGATGTAAAGATCTGATTGCAGTTTGAACTTATTTCTATGTGGATTAATAACTAATAACATACTTCATTTTTATAATGTTGTCAATATTTACTGTTCCACTATCTAATCTTGCACAAATTATTTTCTATTCTCGCTATTTCCAGTATTGAAGATTTCACAAAAATGTCTTCTCATGTCCCTTGGTGATTGTTTCAAGCAAAATGTATAGAGGAGGTAAAAGGGCATGTGTTCACTGAGTATAATTAGAGACCAAACCAAACAAACAAACAAAAAAAAATTAGTCTATAGAAAGTAACTCTGATCACAAGCTTGAATGGATCTCGATCTTAAACCTAAATGGATCTCGGTTCTAAACTTAATTCTAAAAAGGGAAGAGTATCCAAACTAATCTTACCTTAGAAATCAAAAGGTATATATATTACACATATTCTTTATGATAGGAATAATAACATAATATGTGCTGTGCTGAAGCTTAAGTGTTTTTGTATACATGATTTTATTTAGTAGACAATTACTGAAAAAAAGAAAGATCTAATTGGTGGAAACATTCCTTCTAGATTGATCATGCCGAATTTCATTATAAGAGGAAAAGGAAATCATTGCCTATGATATCAAACACATATATTCCAAAATAACCAATACTCTTTTATCGAGAGTTTTTAGGAATTGATTGTACCCAATCATCATTCTAAATTTTGATTTTCAGGCAAGCCTATAGATTTGTGGTATTCTTTCTTATCTTATTTTCTTTATAAAATATACAGTAGATATGAAAAACATACAAGTCATTGTAGAACTTTTGCATACTTCCAAAAAGTCTTTTTTTCCTTTTTTAAAACTTGTACAATTATGATGATTATACTTATATAGTATTTCATCTGAAAATTTTACATTATATTAAAATGATTTTTTATAATAATAAGACACATAACAATAGTAAAGCCTGTATAATATTCTATCCAATGGATATACAATAATTTACATGTCTATTTTCATATGTGATGATAAATTATATTAAAAAGAGATTTCCTATTTTGTATTATTTTCAAAGGCTAGATTTCCAGCAATAGATCTTTGAATTAAGTGGAATTAACATGTTTTTGACTTTTGGTAGATAATTCCAAATGGTTTTCAAAGCAAAGTACTTTGAAAAGTTAACTGTTGCTCAAGCAAAGTAGGAGTGGGCATGTGTAACTATATTTTCACCACCTTTAGGTATTAACATTTTAAGTCAATATTTCTTTCACAGATAAACATGATTTATTATGATTATTTACATTTACCTTTCTCCTATTCAGTGGCTATTTCCCTCTGAATTCATTTATGTTATGCTTTCATATTTGTGAGTTGTTTAGTCTCATATTTCATCTATGAATGGGATAGAGTATAGTGCTATAGAAAGAACATAGGCTTAGAAGGCTTAAATATAATTTAATAGTCCATTGGCTATGTGGCCTTTAGCAAATAGCTTGTCCTCTTTGTCCATTCTTTATCTGCAGGATGGAAATAATAATATCCACTTCATAAGGCTGTGTTGAAGGTTAAGCCCATAATATAAATATTCAGCACAGCAAGTAGCATGTGCTCAGTAAATGTTGACTTTTTTTCTCTGATAAAATTATTCCTGGACTTCTCACTCATGACTACTAAAGGAGCTATTATAATAATTAACAGGTATATAGATTCTGTTTTCTAAATAATTTGTTATTAATTTTCATGATTATTTACCTCTGTATGCTTTCTACCATATTCAAAGTGTTAAAATACTCAACATTTAGCTTTAAGGGAAATAGCATACTTAAATACATTTAATTTGGATTAACAAGCATCATTTTAATGTTCTGATAGACCCTAGTGAAGATAGCAGCAATAGCTAAATTTACAAGACATTCAATAAAAGAGATATATTAAACATGACAGAATTTACTAATTTGTTAATCATTGATGGACATTAATGGGTTGATGGATATTTGAGCATATACATACACCAAGACCACAATGGATGATACCTTGTAAAAAATTCAGGCAATGGTTTCATTGGAGTTATGAACTGGCTCTTGCAGGCAGCTAGTTAACAGTAATCAAACTCAAGCTTAAAAATACTCAGAGTTAAAATGACAGGCACTAATTAATTTTCCAATTAGTTAAAGATTGATTCAAGATGTCATTCTTAAACTGTGCTGCCATTTAAAGAACCAATCATTTATGTTGACAGAAGTTGCTTTGTGTTTAACATTTTCATTAGGTATGCAGCCTCACCCTGTATCTCTCAATCATTATAGTTTTGACCCAGCCTGTCCTAAGTGAACTAGTGAATGGTTGGTTGGCCTCCATATATATATTGTTCTCTTGAAAGTAGACAGTTTATATTAGCAACAATTTTGATCAAGTTCTAATTACTAAGAACATTAAAAAATTAGCTTTTAGATGTTCATGGAGGACTGTGGAACAAAATGCTCATTGAGATGGAGGAAACCCAGCTTCTAATGTGTGATTTTCAGAAAAAAAAAAATCAACCTTTCTGCATAATTTTTTTCTCATCTAATAAAAGGGATATTAATATATCTTTCCATTTTGAAAGATTATTATTTAAAAATGTATAATGGGTGTAATAAGTCTGCTTTTAGCTTAGCACATAGCACATACTATGTCCTCAATAGAAATTCTGAATGAATGATTGATTCTTAAATTGTTTCCTTAAACTCAAAGTAGAAAAGAACTAAAATGAAATGCATGATTTTTTCTCATTTGTTATAAACACCTGTGTCATGAGTTACCAATCATATCAAAATTTTCTACTGAAATTAAAGGCCACATCTTAGTTTTGAGTGTTTATTTTCAGTAATTAACAGTTTGTGACCCAAACATTATACAAATACACTTTTCTTACCAAACCCAAGCCTGGCTGCCTGCCCCATAGAAAAATCCTGGCTCAGCTTGCCAAAATCTATTACCACAGGATATCTAGCTCCTGGCTGAGGCTCACCAGAATCTTGTTACCAAACCCAAGTCTGTCTTCCTGCCCCAAACAAAAACAAATGACCCAAAAGTCAAATGTCAGTGAAAATGGAGTTCAGCTTTTATTTAGGAATACCAGAGACCTGAGGAGAGATGTCAAGCTAACCCATCTCCTTGGTAATTCTGAAGGTGAACGGCCATGCTAAAACCATCTCAAAGAATCAAATTTACTGTATGGGTTTTAAAAGGGAGTTGAGGGAATGGAGTGTGGGAAGCGAAAAGCAGGAGGGAGGGGGACATGTAAGGCATCAGGTGCAAATTCTTGCCAAGCCTGCTTCTGTGTTCTGTTCTTGTCCTTGATGTTATCTGAAAGTACTGTAGGATTTTGATTTGCTTCAGGGTGGAGTCAGCATAGCTTTATTGATGTCTTCCTTGGTTTCTCAGGGTCTGGATAGTACATGTCTCATGGCAAGTTTGCAGCTCCAGGCTGACTGGAAAACAACTTTACATTTATGTAAATAATGTCATGTTGCGTTATTTAAACAAAGGTTCAAAACATCAAATAACCATGGGAATGAGGGAACTCAGAGAAATGCATGCTAAGAAAAAATTCTGTCTTTTTTTTTTTTTTTCTACAGGCTATTCAGTTTTTAGTACTAGCCTGGCTTCAGTCCTGCTCACTCCAACATTTTTAGTATTATGTTGCTTCCATAATGCATTCCTTTAATTTTCAGGTGAGAATAAGGGGATGAACAAGGGTGACTAAACATTGCATTTTCCAAAAGAAAAATGTGGCCATATCTCTCAAAGTAATTTCATACATTAAGTCTATTTTCTTGGGCCAGTGGAAGTGCTGCAACCCTAATAATTTAACTTTGCAGTAATGGAATGTATGAAAGCTTCATGTTAGGTATTTAAATACAACTGTTGGGGGTTAGGGTGAAATTGGTAATGGGCCACAAAAAATCTTTACATTGTGTAATGATGTTACAAAAAAATAAATTAAATAAAAAAGTATAACCGTTAACTCTTGTAGGTTATGTGTTATCATGAGGACAATGCATTCATTATGTAGGACTCCACTCTTCTTCCCATCAACAGTGGCAGTATCTTACAGTGGCTAAAGCACAGACCTGAGCAAGAGTTCAGTTGATATCTCTGACCTGCTACTTACTTCTTGTGTACATTGGGTAAGTCACTTAAACTCCCCATGCTCAGTTTCCTCATTTATAAAACGGCAATAATAAAAGTTGTATCTTCTAGGTTTTGTGAGGATCAGTGACTAATTATGAGGATTATGGTTACAAGCCCTTTCTCAGAACATTTGAAGGACCTTACTTGGAAGCTGAGGCAGACATCATCTGGAATGTCTTTCTTCCTCAGAGATGCCCTTCTGCTCCTGGACTTCCCTGGAAGATAGTTTGGGTAAGGTGACCCACAAATTGTGGCCTCCATAAATAGCAAAAGAGATGGGCATTTCACTCAATCTGATCCAATTGGAGTCTCTTTGTTAGAAATATAGGAATTGGTAGAGAGAGTGTGCTACTGTTTGGATGTAGTCCATTCCCCAAAAAAACTCATGTTGAAATTTGATCCTCAATGTGGTGGTGTTGAGACATGGTTCCGAAAGGGAGGTGTTTGGGTCATGGAGGTAGATTTATAATGAAGAGATTAATGCTCTTGTGTGTGTGTTTGTGTGTGTGTGTGTGTGGGGGGTGTTGAATGAGTTCTCACTCTCATGGGAATGGATTAGTTCCCATGAGAGACGGTTACTAAAATGAATCTGGCTTCCTTGGTTTCTCTCTCTTGCTTCCTTTCTCACTAGTGATCTCTTTGTGCATGCCTGCTCCCTTTTCATTTTCTGCCATGAGTTGAAGCAGCCTGAGACTCTCACCAGATGAGTTGTTCAATCTAGGATTTTACAGCCACCAGAATCATGAAGCAGATAGACCTCTTTTCTTTATAAATTACCAAGTCTCAGGTGTTCTGTTATAACAACACTAAACAGACTGACACAGAGTGAAAGTGAAGAAGTGGTTGCGAAGCAAGGGTCAGGAAGAGAGAGACAAAGACCACAAGCTCACAAATGGATACAATTTTCATAAGATAAGACATGTAGAATGAAAGTTTTAGATCTGTGAGATATGAGGCATATTGTATCTGCCAAATGTAGACAAAATGGAGCAAGTGCACATGGAGGGGCAGGAATAAGAGACAAACAAACAAACAAAAAAACCTTGACAAATTCAACTTCCTGATTCCATATTTACCTGAGATTCTTACTACAAATTCTCCTTTTTCACTGATGTCAGCAAGATTTGATTTCTGATAACTAAAACCAAAATTCTAAAATAAACAATAACATGAAGAAAAGTGAAAAAAAAAATCAGAATCAGAAATAATACCTAACATGGCAGATCAAGACCAGATTGAAAGTGAAGACATAGACATGCAAATCACAAGTTTCTATATAATCATGAAATCTGAGCCACAAAATTCACTCTAAGCTTCCTGGTGGCCAGAGGAAATATAGTGAAATACATTATTTATATTATACATAGGAAACAAAATGCAAGTGATTTATCAAGTAAATAACTTTCCTTGATTTGTAAGATTTTTTTTCAAATAGTTAATGCTGAAATGATGTATTGAATGTTTCAATGCATCTTTAAAATAAATGAAATGCTATGCTTTGTTCAAATGCTTGAACCCTTCAATGTAAATTGTGAACATAACAAATCTAGTTAACTGAGTGAAAGAAATTGTGAGGTTAATACAATTCAGCACACATTAGCAGGTTGGATGAGGAATGAAGTCTAGAAAAAATTGAGCAGTGAATGGTTTGCATATACTTTAAAATACCTCCCACCAATATAAATTCTCTCACACTGATATTTTTATTTTTACATTATTTTTATTTATACATATTTATGGGGTACAGAGTTTACTATCAGTATTTGTGTACAATATGTGATGATGAAATCAATATTATTAGCATTTTTATCATTACAAATCATAATTATTTTTGTGTCCCTTATCCAATTATTCCCTATCCCTCCTCTCCCTCTCCCTTTCCCATCTCTAGTAACTATAGGTATGTTCTCTCCTTCTTTTCTTTCCTTTTTGTCTTTTTTCATGACCGGTAACGGGATCGCAACCCTCAGTGTCGTGCCCGCACTGCGCCCAACTAGTGAGTGGAACGGTCTCTATATGGGATCCGAACCCTTGGCGGGAGCACCGCCGTGCTCCCAAGCACCGCACTCTACTGAGTGCGCCACTGGGCCGGCCCTGTTCTCTCCTTCTGACAGTTTAATGTGTTAATGTGGTCTTTCTTTCTTTCTTTCTTTCCTTCTTTCTTCTTTCTTCCTTCCTTCCTTCCTTCCTTCCTTCCTTCCTTCCTTCCTTCCTTCCTTCTTTCTTCCTTTCTTAGTTCTCACATATGAGTGAGAACATGTGGTATTTATCTTTCTGTGCCTGGCTTATTTCACTTAACTTAATTTTCTCCAAGCTCATCCATGTTTTTGTGAATGGCAGTATTTCATTCTTTTTAAAGGCCGAGTAGTATTCCATTCTCTATATAAACATTTTCCTTATCCAGTTGTCTGATGATGGACATTTAGGTTGGTTCCATATCTTGGCTATTGTAAATAGAGCTACAAGAAACATGCCAGTGCAGGTATCCTTTAGACATTATGATTTCCATTCACTTGGGTACATACCCAGAATTGGGATTGCTGGATCTTATGGTAGATCTGTCTGTAGTTGCTTGAAAAACCTCCATACTGTTTTCCATGATGGCTGTACTAATTTACAGTCCCACCAACAGTGCAGAAGGATTCCTCTTTCCCTGCATCCTCACCACCATTTGTTATTCACAGTCTTTTTGATAATAGACACTTTAACTGGGGTGAGATGATATCTCAATGTAGTTTTGATTTGCATTTCCCTGATAATTAGTGACATTGAGCATTTTTTCATGTACCTGTTGGCCATTTGTATGTCTTCCTTTGAAAAATGTCTATTAAGCTCCTTTGCCCATTTTTAAATAAGATTGTTTGGTTTTTTACTGTGAAGTTGTTTGAGTTCCTTCTATATTCTGACTTAATCCCATGTATAGTTTGCAAATATTTTCTCCCATTCTGTAGGTTGTCTTTTCACTCTGCTAATAGTTTCTTTTGCTGTGCAGAAGCTTTTTAGTTTGATATAATCCGATTTGTTTAATGTTTCTTTTGTAGCTTGTGCTTTTGGGGTCTGATTCATAAAGCCTTTGCCAAGTCCTACTTCTTGAAGTCTTTCCTCTACTTTTATTCTGGTATTTTTATAGCTTCAGGTTTTATAGTAAAGTCTTTATTCCATTTTGAGTTGATTTTGGTATATGGTGAAAGGTACAGGTCTAGTTTTATTCTTTGCCTATGGATGTCTAATTTTCCCAGCATAATTTATTAAAGAGGCAGTCTTTTCCCCACTGTATGTTCCTTGTCAAAGATTAGTTGACTATAAGTATGTGGATTGATTTCTGGGTGCTCTATTCTGTTCCATTGGTCCGAGTGTCTGTTTTTATGCTAGTACCACACTGTTTTGGTTACTATAGCTTTGTACTATAATTTGAAGTCAGGGAATGTTATGCCTTTAATTTTTTGCTCAAGATTGATTTGGCTATTATGGGTCTTTTGTTGTTCCATGTGAATGTTAGGATTTTTTTTTCTATTTCTGTAAAGAATATCATTGGTATTTTGATGGGGATTGCATTGAATCTGTAGATCACTTTAGATAGTATGGACATTTTCACAATGTTAATTCTACCATTCCAGGAACATAGAATGTCTTTCTACTTTTTTGTGTCCTCTTTAATTGCTTTCAGAAACGATTTGTAGTTCTTGTTGTAGGGATCTTTCATTTCCTTGGTGAAATTGATTCCTAGGTATTTTATTTTTTTGGTGACTTTTGTAAATATGCTAGCTTTCTTGATTTTTTTTTTCTGCTAGTTTGTTGGAGTATAAAAAGCTAATGATTTTTGCTTGCTGATTTCATATCTTTCAACTTTACTGAAATTGTTTATGAGCTCTAAGAGTTTTTTGGTAGTCTTTAGGTTTTTCTATATATAGGACCATGTCATCTGCAAATAGGGACAGACTGACTTTATCATTTCCAATCTGGATACCCTTTATTTCTTTCTCTTTCAGAGCCTGATTGCTATGGCTAGTACTTCTAATACTATGTTAAATAGAAGTGGGGAGAGTGGGGATCCTTGTCTTGTTCCTGTTCTTCAGGGAAAAGGTTTCAGCTTTTCTCCATTCAGGATGATATTGGTGATGGGTTTTCCATATAGGGCTTTTGTTGTGTTGAGATACTTTACTTCTATACGTAATTTACAGCCTTTATCATGAAGGGATGTTAAATTTTGTCAGATACCTTATTCTGCATCTATTGAGGTAATCATATGATTATTGTCCTTGATTATGTTGATGTGGTGTATCACATTTATTTACTTGCATATATTGAACCACCCTCACCTCTCTGGGATGAATCTCCCTTGATCATGGTGTATAATTTTTTTGATGTGTTGCTGTATTCTAATTGCTAATATTTTGTTGAGGATTTTTGCATCTATGTTCATCAGGGATATTGGCCTGTAGTTTTATTTTTTTGTTGTGTCTTTGTCTGTTTTTTGTATCAAAGTGATGTTGGCCCCATGGATTGAGTTTGGGAGAATGGCCTCTGTTTCAATATTTTGGAATAGTTTGGAAATAACTGGTATTAATTCCTTTTTAAAAGTTTCATAGAATTTAGCAGTAGGTCATCTGGTCCCGGGTTTTCTTTTTTGGCAGACTGCTGATTACTGCTTCAATCTCGTTGCTTGTTAGTGGTCTGTTCAGGTTTTCTATTTCTTCTTAGTTTAGTCCTGGTAGTTTGTATGAGTTCAGAGATTTGTCCATTTCCTCCAGGTTTTCAAATTTGTTGGGGTACAGATGGTTATAATAGTTTCTAATAGTTCTTTGTATTTCTGTGGTATCAGTTGTAATGTCTCCTTCTTCATTGGAATGAAATTTTTGTTATTTGTGTCTTCTCTCTTCTAGTTTTTATTTATTTATTTATTTATTTATTTTTTTATTTTGTCAATATACACTGTATATGATTNCCTCCCTCCCTCTCTCTCCTTTTCTTTCTTTCTTTCCTCTCCCTTGTAAGTGAGGACGTGCAGTAATTCTCTTTCTGTGTCTGGCTTATTTTACTTAACATAATTTTGTCCAAGCTCACCCATGTAGTTGCAAATGGGAGAATTTCATTCTTTTTTTATGTCTGAGTAGTCTTCCATTGTGTATATATACCACATTTTCCTTATCCAGTTGTACATTTAGGTTGGTCCCAACTCTTAGCTATTGTAAACAGAGCTGTGATGAACACAGGGGTGCAGGTATCCCTTTGACATTATGATTTTGATTCCTCTGGGTATATAGCTAGCAGTGGGATTGCTGGATTGTATGGTAGTTCTATCCACAGTTGTCTGAGAAACCTCCATACTATTTTCCATAAATGCTGTACTAATTCACAGTCCCACCAATAGTCACACTTATATTTTGGTAAAAGTAAAACATAAGACAATTCAACATCTGAAATGCAGTTATTTTGAGTGGAAATATTGTATATCATATTGGTAAACAAGTAAGGAGCATAGCCAATATTTTTACTGGCAAGATAACCATTCACATTGTTATGGAAATAAAAAAAATGCAGGGAGATATAGAATTTTTAATACAATTTCCACAAGAACATTAACATTATTTATATAAGTACCTAAGTCAGATCCTGAGCATTGTGATTTATTCTTATTTTTAAAAGTTTTATTAATGTATAATTTACCTACTGTCACCTCTCCCCCAGGGTGACAGAGATGCAAAGGATTACTCAAAGCCCATTTCTTCTGAGCAGTGAGAAGCCTAAAGGGGTTAATTTTCCAGGAACCCTCAAGAGAGAGGCATTCCTCCTTGGACAAATAACAGTGGACTGAGGTCTTCTCCCAGCATTTATTTTCCAAGACAGAAAGTTACAGAAAAAGAACATAGGTGGTTACAAAAAGTACAGTAAGATAATTGTCAGGGCAACACTCATTAATTTGTAAAAAGTTAAGTCAATCCACCAACAAAAGCTTTTTCTTAGCAAACATTTTCTTTTCCTACAGCAATTTCCTCAGTATATTTACACAACAATCAAGCAACTTTCTCAACATATCAATCGGTAGGTTAACCTGTACCAAGGACATCTGCCCTTTGAGCCAGCAATTTTGCTGTGTTACAATTCTTTATCTACGACAGAGGCTTTAGCCTAGGGAAAGTTTCCTTTCTTTTGCAAGCTTAACATTTCTATGTATAATTTTAAAAAGTTAAGCTATACCTGAAATTACAGGGTCTTGGAAGCTAGGCCCTGCGAAATACATTTGCTTTATAAATGTTACTCCACAACCTACCATAAAATTCATTCATGATATGTGTACAGTTCACCATAGTAAGTGATCCTCACTTTTGTTACCTAAGTTTTGGCCATCATCATTTCTCCTCTGAATCTTTGAATGGTCTTCCAAGTGGCCTTTCTAACTTTAGTTTTGCCTTCCTGGATCTTACTTCCATACTGCAACTATGTCAGTGTCACCGTTATAAAAATAAATCTTATTGTCCTAATTATTTGTTGCTACATTGCAAACTGCCTCAAAATTTAAGGACTTAAAATCATTAATAATTTGTGTAGTTTGTAAATCTGCTATTTGGGCAGGGATCAGAGGGAAAGAATCATTATTTCATGTAGTGTCAGCTGGCACACTCAATTAAAGGTTGGAGAATAATTTCCAAGATGACTGATTTACACAGCTGGCAAGCTGGTTCTTGTTGGAAGCTCAGCTGGGAGCCAGGAACTTCAGCTCCTCTCACATGGACCTTTCTAGACTGCTTGGAGTTCCTTTAAGATGGTGGCTGGTTTCCAAGAGCATCTGCCCCAAGAGACAAGAAGTAGAAATTTCCTTTCCAGGCACAGTAGCACTTCTGCTGTATTCTTTTGGTCAAGCAGTCACAGAGCCTAGACTCAATAGGACAAATGTCAAAAAGTGGGGGGGGGGGCAAGTTTCAAAATCGTCACACTTAACATGTCACTTCTCTGCTTAAAATTCAGCAATGCCTCCCCATATATTCTAATCAAGTATTTTGACCAGTCAGACAATCATAATTCTTCATGATCTTTATACAGTTTACTCTTGCAGCATCATTTCTTTCTGTTTCCATGTTTTACACTCATGCTCTTCTTTTCTTTTTGTCTATACACAGTCCCTTGGCTTAGAGCATGTGATCTCTTTTTATCCTACTGTCCCATCACTGCCTCTCTAACTCCTACTCTCTCTTCAGGGCTTGACTCAGACATTTGTTCTGGAAGCATTTCCATGACCTCTGCCTCTGCCTTTCCCACCTTACCCCAACAGAGTCCGAAATAGGTGTCTCTTCTGTGGATCCTTGGGTATATAAGTGCACAATACCTTTTTGTTACATTTTACTTCTTTGATTATTTCTTTGACTTTAACACTAGGTTGTGTGCTTCACAAAGACAGGTATGGTGTATTATTTGTCATTGTATCATCTGGGCCTTGATAATAACTGATATTTAGCTGGCAACCCATAAAAGCATATAGAATGGATCAATGGAAAAGTGACCAAATTTATACACCAGAGAGTGTAGAAATAATTTATTTGCACATGTATAAGTCTGTCACATTTTGGTAGGCAGGTACTTCTGAATAAATTATTGACTAATTTTTACATAGAAATTAATAAAAAGTTGGGTTGATGTAGTCATAGAGAATATAATCGTACAATTATAATAGCAAGTTGTTAAATACTTCTTTATATGTGTTATCATTATCTCTATTATTTTACAAAGCGCTTTCTTCAAAATGAGCAGCTGGATGGCCTTTGGCTCTGTGTTTATCACATTTTACATTTATTCATTTACTTTGAAATTATTGATTGTGGAGTAGGTTTTTCAGTACTAGCACTAGCTTTAGCAAGAACCTGTGTGGCAATAGACAGAATAAAATCAGGGTTTTTTTCCACCCAGAAATGTAGATATACTATTTTATAACACTGGAAGTTCTACGTCTTTCTTAATGTTACATGAATGTAGAGGAAATATAGCTCCAGAATGCACGATTAAATACTCCTCTACAGACGTTACCTGCTGATTTAGAAAACAGTAATTTATATTTTAGAAACATGTGCATTCAGTGAAAAGCATGTTTAATTCAAATGATTACTAGTATTACATTTTTCAAAGCCAAAAAAAAGAACACTTCACAAATGTTTGAATGACATTATTACAGGATGCAAGAATACTTTCAATTATTAAATTTATGTGACTTGAAACAAAAGTCACTAAAAATCACTTACACATCTTCCATTGTATGTATAGTTTACCCTTATTTTTGAATGTTGCATTTAGAACTTGTCTGCTTGCTAAAATTTACTTGTAAACCCAATCAATACTTGTGGCGTTTTCGTGAGCATTTGTGGACTTCTGCAGGTGCACAGTGGCAGAAAATTGGAGTTGGCTCATGCACACATTCTAGCTGAGGTCATAAAAGGTCATGCTGTCGTCTTGTTTTAACTCTCATACTGTAAACAATCGTATTTTTTTGCAGTCTATTTAGTGCCATGCTTTTTGCATGCTTTTTGTTGATGATTTGGTGTTTAAAATAGTGCTCAATATTGTTGACGTTTTGTCTTGTGTTCCTAAGTGCAAGAAGGCTGTGATGTGCCTCACTGAGAAAATATGTAAAGGTAGGAGTTATAGTTAGCTATGAGTTCAAAGCTCAACAATATATGTTAACTAAGGTATCATTAAACAGAAATACATATAAAACAAGGTTATGTATCGCTCAGTTTATAGAATGTTGTGATCACAGGCTCATAGGAACCTAATCCTATATTTCCTTTATGGGCAATAACTCTAGTATTCACTAATTCAGTGTTGGCAACGACTTTATAGAACCCAATTAACTGCATAACCAAAGTATTATTTACTGGCTACTGATAAAACGTGAGGCTCTTTTTGTTTAATCTATACACTGCTTTGCCAAATTGCCATAGTTAAAACACGGCTTACAAATCAATTGGCCTACCAACTTTAAAATGATGAATACTTGAAGATAATGTTCTTTCCAGTTCACAATGCTTTACATTTTGTGCATGAAAAGAGACTTTGTTAATATTATATATCATAATATTTCATTATCGTATTGTTAAAAAAATACAGAAAAAAGACTGAAAATTTAAGTTTAAATATTTTTATTAATTCAGAATATTTATTTCAGTACCTAAAAATGATTATTTTCCCTCTGAGGGATGCTTGAAGAGGGTTTTTTTCCTTTTTTTTTTAATGTAAATAAACACTTGCTAAATAGAGGTGACTAGCTGGTGTGAATTAAAAAATAATTACATACAATTTATTTTTTAAAATAGAACAATATTGGCAATATCACAAACTAAAAGTGGAATCTGATGAGGTATTTATTGTATTGAGTAAAATTGCTGGTTTATTACATTTTTGCATGCAGATTGTTTTACTAAAACTTTCAATGGCAGTTTGGGGGTGCTCATAGAGTTAAGTAATGATTAAGAAATTGAAAAAGGGGTTATATATGGATCTGTTTTACTGATATATACCCTATAACAAAAATGTTACACATCACCAGATTATATTCATTCTTGTAAATTATGGTAAAATTTCTAATTAGGACTTCCCTTAATACTCTTGAGCATGCATTGCTTTATGGGAAAAAATAATTAGGACATCTCTACTCTGACTTAGGCTTGTAGGTAGATTTGGTGGAAATTGATATTTATTGGTAGTATACTACCACAGAAAGATAACTTTCTGTCCATGTTGTAATAACATTGCAATGAGTTCTGTATGTCAGTCCATTCTTGATATTTCACGGGAATTTTCTAAAATCTATTTGGGATGTATTTCAAACAGACATAATTACTTCCAGAAAGGCAGTGATGATTAATCTTGGTCTGAAAAAACTGGAAAAATGGAAAGTACATTCAGGTGCTACAAATATAAAAATATAAAACTTCAAATTATTACATATATCCTATTTGGAACACTTTCAAGGTCTTAAAAAAAAGAGTAACTTTGAAGAACTCTAATGATTATTCTTACAGTCACTAAAACTAGAGAAAGATTTCAAAACTTAATGGAAAATTGTTTCCTGATGTGTATGGCATGTCATTCAGGTTCCTTCTACAGTAAGCCAAAATGAATCAAACCCCAATACCACACCTCTGCTAAGCCATAAAATATACCCAATAGAAATTACATAAATGAAAGCTGTCTAGTGGCATTCTCAAGTACACGCTTAAGCAGAAACATGGAAATTAAACCAGGCCTGATTTCTCCCTCATGTATTAAAGCAATAAAAGGATTCCTTGATTTGTGGGAAAAGAGCTAACCTGCCTTCAAAATATGGGTGGGGGGAGGGAACAATGACAAAGCAATAGGACACATAATACTTTTTCTGGTTGATGTAATAGAATATTTTCAATAAATATGAGCACATTAATTTGGAAAACATGTTATTGGTATCGGGAAAAGCCATACAAGATCTGGGGTTTCTAGACATTTCAAATACTGTAAAGCAAAACCTTGTGCCCCTTTGTCCCTCTCCATCCCCTCAAGACTGAACACAAAAGAGTAATAAACCTGTAACTTTTCCGGATAAAAGAAAGTATCAAATAACCAGCTAAGTACAATGTGGATAATAAAATCATGGAATTAGTCTGGCTCTCATCTGATAAAATACTTCAGAAAGGCCAGTGATGCTTTTAATGAGTGGCCTTGAGCAATTCATTTAACATGCTTCAGCCTCCATTTTACTCTTTTCTAATCTAAAAGATTAAGACGCATCTACTTCCCAGCAGTGTTGAGGCTTAATTTCATTTGATTCAAAAGCCTTTGGGCTTTTTTCCATGATCAGTTGTGTTTGGTTTCAATAAGTTCTGAACTGTCAAAATTAGTGACACAAAAGTGATGTCACAGAATATCTGCTTTGCTGAAAGCTTTGATTCTAATAATTTTAGTTTAAATTTCATGCTGTTATAGGTACTCTAAATATCTTTTTTTTTTTCCTTTTTGTCTTTTTTCGTGTCCGGCAACGGATCGCAACCCTCAGTGTTGCGCCCGGACCGGACCGGACCGGCAACAGGATCGCAACCCTCGGCGCTGCACCCACACCTCGCTCAGCCAGTGAGCGGGAACCGGTCTGTACGTGGGATCCAAACCCTCGGGCGGGAGTGCCGCCGTGCTCTCAAGCGGCACACTGTAGCAGTGCGCCTCCGGGTCGGCCCTAAATATCTTTAATAATATATACATACATCACATATCTCTTTTGATATAGGTTGCCCTAGGAAGCTCTTCATAACTAATGTGGTTTTCTTTACCAGCTTGAATTGTACTTCACCCCACAATGAGGAAAATATCCCTTATTCAATTCCCTTTTGTCAAAGCCCTTGGGTATTACCTGTGAAGAATGAATTCTCGAATATACTTGACCACATGTAAGGGAATATGTAATGTGCTGTGTCATTTTTGAACATAATTTTCTTTCAACCTCAGTATAATGACTAAGCATGCCATGTATAATCAGTATCCTCAGGCAATAGGGTGAAAAAAAATGTGGTACAGACATCATGATTACAGAAAACTATTAGATTGAGAAAGAGATATGCATATCTTTTTAATCAGCAATGATCTCTGCAAAAACCACAATGGATTGCATATTAGTTCATCTTACTGAAGCCGAAAATATACTTTTGACTATTTAACAAGTTGATTATAAATCTGCTTCTTCTGAATCATTTTGTGGTGTGGACTGAATGTTTCTGTCCCCCCACCCCCACCCTGCCAAATTCATATGTTGAAGCCCTAACCCCCAGTGCATTGGTATTTGGAGATGGGGCCTTTGGGAGTTAATTAGTGTTAGATGAGGTCGTGAGGTTGCCATCTCACGATGAGACTGGTGTCCTTATAAGAAGAGACACCAGAGACCTTGCCCTCTCTCTTCTTTCTGCTTGCACATGCACATATAAGAGGACATGTGAGGACACAGCAAGGTGGGAGCTACCTCCAAGCCAAGAGAAGAGGCCTCAAAATAACACCAATCTTATTGGCACCTTGATCTTGGACTCCAGAACTGTGAGAGAGAAATTTCTGTTGTTGAAACTACCCAGTCTCTGGTCTTTTCTTACAGTGGCTCAAACTAATACATTCTGTATTGTCTTTATTTACTTTGAAGCCCCCAAATCATTTGTTATAATTTTTTTCCCTTTCATTAACATGAGCACAGGGAAACAAATACCCTTGTTACATTTTACAGGATAAAATTTGACATAACTGGATGGATAATCAGGCATGTAACTTCTCTCTTCTTCAGTTCTGCTTTGATATACGAGGCAGTGATGTACCTAACAGATACATCACCTGGAGTGGATCATTTTTGACACCCCCTCCTTTATACAGCAAAATTATTTTCAAAAATAATCAGGAAATAAAAGAAATAATTATCATATTCAGAAAAAATATATCAGACAGTGACATTTTTCTTAATTGCATTTCTACACACACACATGAGGGTACTCTTAAAAGTTCATGAAAAAATAGAATTAAAAGGTAGTATTAATCTTTTCATGAATTTTTTGAAGTATCCCTGTGTGTGTGTACGTGTGTATGTATAAAATTATATCAGTAAATAAATTTAAAAATATTCTGTACACAAAAGATGCTATATATTGATACTTTATAATTACTTCTGTGTATGTGCATAGTTTTTGAAAAGAGGAGGAAAATCTTAGAGTTACTTATTTGCCTGTTGAATTATGAATAATTATTAAAAATGATAGCATTATAGTTTGGTTTTGTCTTAATTTTTCTAAGTATATTAACTGTTTTTGTTTTACAGTTAATTGTCTCCTAATAGTCATAATCAATAGATAGTATAGCCAAGTTGACCAGATAATCATTATTCATAATTGATCAAAAACCACTTTTTATTTAATTTTGAAAACGTTATTTCATATACAAGGATACACAAATATTTTTTAAAAGATTTTAAAACATAAGGAGAAGTTTGGCAGATTCATAAAAATTCCTTTGTACAATAAATTCTAGAAATTGCAATACTGACCATGTTTTTGTTTCAATAGACATATAAAATGATAGTTGGGTTCCAGTTTTTTATCTTTACAATCACTGTGCTATCATTGTTTATTTCAAATCTAGTGCATAAATACAGGAATAGGTAGCACCACAAGGGTTGAAGACACAACCTACACCTGAACTGAGCTCAACAATTTGAGGTCATTAGGTAGTTATTCTTTAAATAAATACTCGTGACTGAGTTCACATGTGCTGGGGGCTGGCTGTATAACTGGGAACTGGCAAAATTAACTTGATGTAGAATAATGTTTATTAAAGGATAAATGGTTTTAAAATCCTAATTTGAAAATGATATTTACATTATTAAATCTCAATAGTAATCGCAGCAACTGTTTAAACTTAAGCTTACAAAAAGAGTTTTGCTAGACAGTGTTTTTGTCAGTAACATTTAGAATTGATGGTACAATGGTAAAAAAGAACACATTTTAGTAGGTTTTATTATTGTTTTTAAATTTTCTACATACAATAAACATTTTTATTGCTTACATTTGGTTGCCACACTTAGTTCTCAGTTTTTTTATAATTAGATTTTATAAGTGAAGTACATTGTACAGTATCATAAGCATCCAACAAGGAATATGTCATCATTATACTATTATTATTATTATTAAAAATATTATTTGAAAAAAGTATTCTTGTACAAAACATTTCCTGCATTTCTAGTTTTTCTTTTTGATAAATTCCTAAAATCTGAATTTTGCTATATGAAGTTTCCCTAGAAATGTGCCAGTGCTCCTAGTGGAAATTATCCTTGAAGAATGTTTGCTAACATAGCAAGTAAAAACTGGCATGTCATTTGATTTTTTTTTTAATCACCAATGGGATTTTTAAAAATATATTTATTGATCTCTCATATTTATTTTGAAAGTTTATTTATTTATTTATTTATTTATTTTGTCCTTTTTTTTGTCTTTTTCCGTGTCCGGCAACAGATCGCAACCCTCAGTGTTGCCCCCATACCGGACCGGGGACCGGCAACGGGATCGCAACCCTCGGTGTTGCTCCCGCACCTCGCTCAGCCAGTGAGCGGGAACCGGTCTGTACGTGGGATCCAAACCCTCGGGCGGGAGCGCCGCCGCGCTTCCCAAGCGGCACACTATCCAGTGTGCCACCGGGCCGGCCCTTGAAAGTTTATTTTTAATATATTTTTGCTAACTCATCTATTTGAATATTATTAATTAATTTATTTATTGTAATGATCTAGTAGTCTTTATTTGGAATAGTAACAACTTGCTTGCATTTTTGATCAATTTTGGAATTTCTTGAGCAGAGCTGCTTCTTTAAGTCTGAGTTGAAGTGAATATAAAATGTGGTCCAATTACAACCTATGGTAAAACTTTTTATTTGTGTGTGTGTGTGTGTGTATGTATACATGCATAGATATATGTATATATATTCATACAGTCACAGATTATTTAATGACATGGAAACATTCTAAGAAATGCATCATTGGGTGATTTTGCTGTTGTAGAAACATCATAGAGTGTACTTACACATACCTAGATAGTATAGCCTACTGCACACCTAGGCTATATGGTACAGCCTATGGCTCCTAGGCTACAAACCTGTACAGCTTGTTACTGTATTGAATACTGTAGGCAATTGTAACACAATGATATTTTCATATCTACACATATTTATAATAGAAAAGGTACAGTAAAAATGTGGCATAAGAGATAAAAAGTGGTACACCTGTACAGAGTACTTACCATGAATGGAGTTTGCAGGACTGGAAATTACTCTGGGTGAGTCAGTGAGTAAATGATAAGTGAATGTGAAGGTGTAGGACATACTGTATACTACTGTAGACTTTACAAACACTGTACGCTTAGGCTACACTAAATTTATGAAAAAAGTCAGTTGTGTTACAACATTATGTCAGCTACAGTGTCACTAGGCAATAGAAATTTTTCAGCTGCATAATAATCTAATGGAACTACTGTCATATATGTATGTGGGCTGTTGTTGAATAAAATGTTGTTATGCAGCATGGCTATGTACACACACTCATGAGATTTGCTTAGAAAATGGTATTAGATAACTATTAATTAAAATGTATCCCCACAGTACTATGGTAATAGCATTTATTATAGGAGTACTATAATAAAATGAAGGTAAAGACATTATAAATTATGTAAAGACTTTAGTTTTTGGTATAGGATAAGGTGAGTAGACATAAAGAAGGACCTTGATGTAGTTGACATCCAGCAAATAAACTCTACATTAATAATGTTTAATTGAGTGGAAAAACTTCAATAACCCACCAGACACAGAATAGGCCCATGAGTACCTCTAACATCTGGGCAATTTGTAGTATTTTGCCATCTCTCACTTTCTGCATTGTTTTAGTTACTTGTTTTTATGTCTGTCTCTTCCTTCTTCCCATGTTATTACTATCTGCTTCACGGTCTTGAATTGGAATTTCCCCAACAGCTATCATACAGCGATTGATCAACAATGTTGAAAAATTTAATAAATAATTTAATTCCAGGTCCAGTGCTTTTACAAATGAACCTTGTTGCTTCTTATGATTACAAGGGCATTGGGTGTTCTTATGCTGATCCTGGGTTCAAAGATGCTGGGAGCAACAAAGGAAAGCCACAGCAACATCAGTTTAGCCACGGATGCTGCCTAATGGTGTGTAAAACTCTGCAGTGAAGAATAACTTGCTGACGTGATACCTCATGAAGGGACACACACAAGTGCTGACTCCTTTGTTTTTTTAATTGGTCAGTTGCATCCTATAAAACTTGGCATGAGAAATACTTTGCCCTTTCAGGTTGCTCTGAACATAAAATTCCTAACCAAGCAAAATCCAGACTGGTCATGTGTGATTGAATGCATCTCTTCCCTTTCAGGGAATGATGTACTCTCCTTTTTGAAGCCATATTTAATGTTTGGTAAACATGCGCCAAGGCAATCCTCTGGTCAGCCAGGCTGATAAGATTATTGCTTTGCATATGGAAAAATGAACAGCAGGATAATCTGAGAGACAGGGAGTATGAATAGAGGAGGAATAAGTAGTCTGTTGACCCATGAAGCCTGAAAGAAAGATTTTCACTGGAAAAATGGAAATAATGAGGAGCCAGTGTTTTTTTTTTTTTTTTTTTTTTTTTTTTTTAAAGCCATCCTGGAGACAGAAAATCCTTTGGTTTCATAAAGACTAAGAAAGTCATTCAGCTCTAAGTGTATGAGCTGCTGTAAAACTCATTGTAAATGTATCATAACAACTGCAATTTATATATATTCATTCAACAAATATTAAGCATCAACAATGTCGAAGCATCTTGTAGATTATAAAACTCCTCATAAAACAGGTATGTTTTTTTGATATCAGCTTTTAAAAAAATAATAGGTAAGGAAAATGAAAGAAAACATTTATTGTTTAATTAAGTAGCATATAGAACTGTGAAAGTATATTATTTTCTTTATTTTTTAAAAAATAACAAGGGAGACAGATAAATCTATGTTATGTAGTCATGTTGCTAGGAAGTAGAGGAGGTGAAAGTTTTACTCAGGTATGAAGTTTCAGCCAATGATCTAAACAATTTTTTATTATCCTGCATCTTCTTGTACCAGGATTTAAATGTGATCTCACGGTAAAAGAGCCAAGAGAATTAACTAGAACACATGAAAATACAAATAACCATGACATAAGGCAGACTATAGTCAATTCAGCCATAAGAAAGCTACAAAGGAGAAACAGTTTACTTTGGCATAGCTTCCTCCTTGGAAGATCAGCACTGTTGTAGTAGATAAAGTTGGAGAGAAAGGCATTTTAGGCAGAAGGACAGACAGGAAAAACAGAGATACAAAATATGGTGATTACCAGGGAACTAAAACTAATTCAGTTTTATGAGAAAATGTGGAATAAAGAAAGAAGTAGTGAGAGGTAGCATTAGGCAGTTAGACTAGAGAGTATATGGAGAACTTTGAACTCCGGAGGAGAAAGGCAAAAATGTATTCTGTGGGTAACTGAAGTTATCTGACAGTTGTGATGCCATGCTCAGGAGGATCTTTTAGAAAGATTAATTTGGCAACAGAATATAATATTGATGAGAGCTGGGAGATACCAAAGGCCAAGTTACCAAGTAGACACTCTTACAAGAACACCAAATTAGAGGTACTTAGAGTAGTGGAAAAAAGCTTTATGGGAACGAGAAGGTAGTTGGAATTGAAAGTCTCCTATGGACCAGCACTCTACTGGGTGCACCGGATGATTAATTACGTTATATCACTTACATTTTATCATCCCTGTGTTATGGTAGTGTCCTTAGAAATGAAGACCAATACATGAGGATGATGTATTCTGCAAAGAAAGAATGAACACAGCTGATTGAACTATGTTATACAAACTAGTCAAAGATAATTTTGAAGCATTATGTCCAGTTTTTGAAATAGTGTTCTTTCAAGATGGTTTTCAGTTGCAGATGATGAATCCACTGTATGGAAATCCTGAGTTTGAGAGGTAAGCTTCTTTCTACTAGGCACAGTGGTTGATCATGTATAGCACTTAAACTTCAGCTCTAGTCAGGGAGTTTGGGGTTAGGAAGAACATTCAATTGTCAGTAAAAAAAATATTGTTGGTAACAACAGCACAGATGCTGTGCTGAATGTTTTATTTCTTTTCCACTCTAATCCTATGAAATAAACAACTTATTTTTTGTTTCAATTTACACATCTATTTCTTTTTCTTTTTTTAATTGAAATATAATTGATTGTACATATCTGTGGGAAACAGCATTGAATATCAAAACCTGTGTGCAATATATAATGCTCAAATCAGGATATTTAGTATATTCAACATTACACAATGTAATCATATACTGTGGCTCTTTACCAATTTCGTTCAAACCCCTCCTCGCCCTCTCCTTCTCCCACCCCTGGTAGTTCCACTCCCGCCTTTTGAAAGTTCAACAAATTATTGAGATTGTTGCATGTTTATTTATTTTTTTCTTATATTTCTGGCTCCCACTTATGACTGAGGACATGCTATTTCTCTTTCTGTGCCTACCTCATTTCACGTAACACAATTTTCTCTAAGTTCATCCATGTTGCTCCGATGGGCAGAATTTCATTCTTTCTTATGGCAGAATAGTATTCCATTGTGGATATATACCATATTTTCCTTTTCCAGTGGTACCTCGATGGACGTTTAGGTTGGTTCCAAACCTTGACTATTGTAAATAGAATTGCAATAAACATGGGAGTGCAGGTATCCCTTTGATATGATGATTTCTATTCCTTTGGGTTTATACCCAGCAGTGGGATAGCTGGATCGTATGGCAGTTCTATCTGTAGTTGTTTGAGGAATCTCCATACTGTTTTCCATAATGGCTGCATTAATTTACAGTCCCACCAACAGTGTAGGAGGGTTCCTCTTTCTCTACATCTTCACTAGCATTTGTTATTCTCTGTCTCTTTTGATAATAGCCAGTCTAACTGGTGTGAAGTGATATCTCAATGTGGTTTGACTTGCATTTTCCAGATGCTGAGTAATGATGAGCATTTTTTCATGTGTCTGTTGACCATCTGTATATGTGCTTTTGAGAAATGCCCATTTATCCCCTTTTCCCAGTTCTTAATCAGGTTACTTGCTTTCTTACTGTTAACTTGTTTGAGTTCCTTGTACATTCTGGTTATTAATCTGCTGTTGGATGCATAGTTTGCAAATATTTTCTCCCATCCTGTAGGTTGTATTTTCACTCTGTTAATTGTTTATTTTGCTGTGCAGAAGAGTTTTGTTTGATATAATCCAATTTGTTTGTATTTCCTTTTGTTGCCTGTACTGTGGGAGTCATATTCATAAAGTCTTTGCCCAATCCTACTTCCTTAAGTCTTTTTCCTGTGTTTTCTTTTAGGAATTTTATAGTTTCAGGTCTTATAAGTCTTTAATCCATTTTGAGTTGATTTTTGTATATGGTGAGAGGTACAGGTCTAGTTTCATTCTTCCACATATGGATGTCCAGTTTTCCCAGCACCATTTAATGAAGTGTCCTTTTCCCAATGTATGTTCTTGGTACTTTTGTGGAAGATCAGTTGGCTGTGAGTTTGTGGATTGATTTCTGGTTTCTTTAGTTCAAGTGTCTGTTTTTATGACAGTACCATGTTGTTTTGGTTATGTAGTTTTGTAGTGCAATTTGAAGTCAGATAGTGTTATGCCTCTAGCTTTATTATTATTATTATTATTATTATTATTAATTATTATTATTATTATTATTTTATTTTTTCCCCTCAGGATTGCTTTGGCTATTTGGGGTCTTTTGTTGTTCCATATAAAAGTTGGGGTTGTTTTTTGTTATTGATGTTGTTTTTCCTATTTCTGTCAAGAATGGCATTGGTATTTTGAAGTGAATTGTGTTGAGTCTGTAGATCATTTTATATAGTATGGGCATTTTCACTATTTCTTTCTGCTAATTCTTTTGATTCAAGAGCATGGAATATCTTTCCATCTGGGTGTGTCCTCTTTAATTTCTGTCAGTGGTGATTTATAATTCTCATTGTAGAGATCTTTCATCTCCTTGTTTAAATTGATTCCTAGATTTCCTTTTGTGTGTGTGACTATTGTAAATGGGCTTTCTTTCTTGATTTCTTTTTCTGCTAGTTTGTTATTGAAGTATAAAAAGTCTATTAATTTTTGCATGATGATTTTCTATTCTGCAACTTTACTGAAATCATTTATCACTTCTAAAAAATTTTTGTAGAGTCTTTACGTTTCATATAGTATCATGCTATCTGCAAACAGGGACAATTTGACTTCATCATTTCCAATCTGGATAGCTTTTATTTCTTTCTCTTGCCTGATTGCTGTGATTAGTACTTCTAATACTATGTGAAATAGGAGTGGTGAGAGTGGGCATCCTTGTCTTGTTCCTGTTCTTAAGGAAAAAGCTGACAACTTTTCCTCATTCAGGATGACATTGACAATCAGTTTGTTGTACATGGTTTTTACAGTGTTGAGATAATTTTCTCCTATACTTAATTAGCTGAGAGTCTTTATCATGAAGGAATATTGAATTTTCTCAAATGCATTTTCTCCATCTATTGAGATAATCATATGGATTTTGTCCTTGATTTTGTTGATGTGATGTATCACATTTATCAATTTGCATATGTTAAATCATGCTTGCATCTTTGGGATTAATCCCACGTGATCATGAGGTATAATTTTTTCAATGTGTTACTGTATTCTGATTGCTAATAATTTGTTGTGGATATTTGCCTCTATGTTCACCAGAGATATTTACCTATAGTTTTCTTTTTTTCTTGTATCTTTGTCTGGTTTTGGTATCATGGTGATGCTAGCCTCATAGAATGAGTTTGAGAGAAGAGCTTCTGTTTCAATTTTTTTGGAATAGTTTGAAGAGAATTGGTATTAATTCCTCTTTAAAGGTTTGGTGGTACTCAGCAGTAAAGCCATTTGGTCCTGAGCTTTTCTTGGTTGGGAGAATTCTGATTACTGCTTCAATCTCGTTGCTTGTTATTAATCTGTTCTAGTTTTCTGTTTCTTCTTGGTTCAGTCTTGGTAGTTTGTATATGTCCAGAAATTTATCTGTTTCCTCCAGGTTTTCAAATTTGTTGGCATGTAGCTGTTTATAATAGTCTCTAATGAATTTTTGTATTTCTGTGGTATCAGTTGTAATGTCTCCTCTTCCATTTCTGATTTTTGTTATTTGGGTCTTCTCTCCTCTTTTTTCAGTTGCCTAGCTAAAGACTCATCTATTTTGCATATCTTCTCAGAAAATCAATATTTTGTTTCATTGATCTTTTGAATCATCTTTGGAATCTGTATTTCATTTAGTTCTTTTTTTTTTTTTCTTTTTTTTCTTTTTGTCTTTTTTCGTGGCCGGCAACGGATCGCAACCCTCAGTGTCGCGCCCGTACTGGACCGGGACCGGCCACGGGATCGCAACCCCCGGTGTTGCTCCCGCCCCTCGCTCAGCCAGTGAGCGGCCGGTTTGTATGTGGGATCCGAACCCTCGGTGGGAGCGCCACCGAGCTTCCCAATCGGCGCACTACAGCAGTGTGCCACCGGGCCGGCCCATGTATTTCATTTAGTTCTGCTCTGATCTTATTATTTCTTTCTATCTACTAATATTGGAATTAGATTGTTCTTGTTTTTCTAATTCTTTGAGGTATAGCATGAGGTAGTTTATTTGAAATCTTTTTATTCTTTTGATGTAAGTTTTTACTGCAGTAAACTTCCCTCTTAGTATTACTTTGCATTATCCTTCAGGTTTCCATATGATGTATCTTTATTTAATTTATTTATTTATTTTTCCTTTTTGTCTTTTTTTTTGTGTCCGGCAATGGATCGCAACCCTCAGTGTTGCACCCATACCGGACCGGGACCGGCAACGGGATCGCAACCCTCGGTGCTGCGCCCGCACCTCGCTCAGCCAGTGAGCGGGAACCGGTCTTGTATCTTTATTTTCATTGTTTCAAAAATGTTTTTGATTTCCTGTTTAATTTCTTCTTGGACCCATGGATTGTTCAGGAGCATGCTGTTTAATTTCCACATATTTGTATGTTTTCCAGAATTTCACTTGTTACTGTTTCAATCTGTGATGGTCTGGAAAAAATATTTTAAATGATTTTAATTTTTAAAAATCTGTTGAGACTTGACTTGTGACATAACATCTGTTCTGTCCTGGAGAATGTTTCATGTTCTGATGAAAAGAATGTATATTCAGTAGTCATTGGATGAAATGTTCTGTAGATATCTGCCAGGTCCAGTTTGTCTAAAGTGTAGTTTAAATCCTGTGTTTCTCTGTTGATTTTTTGCCTAGAAGATCTGTCCAATGTTGAGAGAGGGGTGTGCAGGTCACTAGGTATTATTATATTGGACTCTATCTCTTTCTTTAGGCCTAATAGTGTTTACTTTATATATCTGAGTGCTCAAGTTGGGTGCATGTATATTTATGATTGTTATGTATTCCTGAAGGATAGACTCCTTTATCATTATATAGTGGCCTTCTTTGTCTCTTTGTATGGTTTTTGGTTTAAAGTCTATTTTATCTGATGTAAGAATAGCTACTTTTGCTTGTTTTTGGCTTCCATTTACATGGTTTATCTTTTTCCATCCCTTCACTATTAGCTTGTGTGGGTCTTTACAAGTGAGGTGAGTCTCTTGTAGACAGCATATAGTTGGGTCTAGCTTTTTAATCCAATCAGCCATGTGTGTCTTTTGAATGGGCAGTTTAATCCATTTATATTTAGGGTTGTTATCGAAAGGTATTGTGTTACTCCTGGCATTTTGTCAATTTTCATTTGTATGTTTTAAATATCTTCCTTTCTTGCCCTTTTATTGTTTGTCTTTGACATTAGTTGGTTGTGTGAGGTGGTAAGATTTAGTTTCTCTTTCTCATTTGTGTTTCAGTTCTACTGGTGGGTTTTGCTCTTTCTTGTGTATTTGTGGTAGTGATTATCATTTTTTTTTTTTTTTTTTGGTTTTTTGTTTTTTTCTGTGTCCGGCAACGGATCGCAACCCTCAGTGTCGCCCCCGTACCGGACAGGGACCGGCAACGGGATCGCAACCCTGTGTGTCTTTTGAATGGGCAGTTTAATCCATTTATATTTAGGGTTGTTATCGAAAGGTATTGTGTTACTCCTGGCATTTTGTCAATTTTCATTTGTATGTTTTAAATATCTTCCTTTCTTGCCCTTTTATTGTTTGTCTTTGACATTAGTTGGTTGTGTGAGGTGGTAAGATTTAGTTTCTCTTTCTCATTTGTGTTTCAGTTCTACTGGTGGGTTTTGCTCTTTCTTGTGTATTTGTGGTAGTGATTATCATTTTTTTTTTTTTTTTTGGTCTTTTGTCTTTTTCTGTGTCCGGCAACGGATTGCAACCCTCAGTGTTGCCCCCGTACCGGACCGGGGACCGGCAACGGGATTGCAATCCTCAGTGCCGCTCCCGCGCCTCGCTCAGCCAGTGAGCGGGAACTGGTCTGTATGTGGGATCCGAACCCTCGGGCGGGAGTGCCGCCGCGCTTCCCAAGCGGCACACTATCCAGTGCGCCACCGGGCCGGCCCGTGATTATCATTTTTTGGATTCCAGATGCAGGATTCCTCTGATAATTTCTTGCAGGGCTGGTCATGTGGTAGTAAACTCCCACAGTTTTTGTTTGCCTGAAAAATACATTATTTCTTCCTTATTTCTGAAGAATAGCCTTGCTGGATACAATATGCTTGGCTGGCAGTTTTGCTCTTTTAGGGTTTTGAATATATCATCCCATTTTCTTCCAGCCTATAGAGTTTCTGTTGAGATGTCTGCTGTTAGTCTGATGGGGACTCCCTTATAGGTGACTTGAATCTTTCTGTTGATGTTTTTAAAATTCTCTCTTTGTCACTGAGCTTTGCTAGTTTGACTATAATGTGTTTTGGAGAGAATCTTTTTTTTGATTAAATTGGTTTGGGGAATCTTTGAATCTGAAGGTCCATGTCTCTCCCTTTACCAGGGAATTTTTCCATTATTATTTCATTGAACAGGTTTTCAATGTCTTTTCCTTTTTCTCCCCTTCTGGAACACCCATGATTCAGATGTTTGTGCACTTACAGTTGTCTGCTAGCTCTCTAAGATTTTCTTCATTTTTTAAAATTGTTTTCCTTTTTCTTTTTCTTTCTTTCTTTCATTTTTTTAAATCTTTTTTTTTTCTTTTTGTACACCTGGTTTATTTCAAAAAGACCATCTTCAAGATCAGAAATTCTTTCTGCTGCTTGCTCTAACCTGTTGCTTAATATCTTGATCATGTTTTTTATTTCACTGAATGAATCCTTCAGTTCTAGGAGTTCTGCTATATTCTTTTTTAAAGCATTAATCCCTTCACAAATTTCCTCCATCATATCCTGGATACTTTTTCTCATTTCACTGTGTTGTCTAACTGAGTCTTCTCATATCTCATTGCGTTTCCTTAAGATTGTTTCTTGGAATTCTTTTTCAGTCATTCCAAGGGTTTCCTGCTCTCTGGTTTCTGAGTCATTTCAAGGGTTTCCTGTTCTGTAGGATGTGGTACTTGAGAATTAGTATATTATTTTGCAGGTGTCATATTCTCCTATTTTTTCTTTTTTTTTATTCCTGGTATCTCTACATTGATTTCTGGTCATCTGGTAGAGCAGTTGCTTCTTCTTTCACTTTGGAGTGAGATTTGAGGAGAGAGACTTCCTTCTCTTTTTTTGGACTCCACTGGTTACTCTTCTTACATCAGTACCATAAAATGGTTAGTAGGCTGCTTGCATGAGGCTGTGGTTACTGCTGTGGTGGTGAGCCACCCAGTAGTAATAGTAGTTTGGCATTGGCTGTGGTGGGCCACACAGAAGCAATGTTTGTGGCATTGCTGCAATCTCTGGCTCCCAGGTGTGCAGCTACCTTCTGTTGAGTGGTGGGTTGCCATGGCTCCTGGTGATGTACCTGAGCATAATTCTGCCTTCTGTTAGGTGGGTGGCTTCCTGCAGCTCCTGGTTAATTTACATATGAATTTGTCAAGTTAGAGAATAAAAATAATTTAGGTATTTTAGCAGGAAGAGGTTTGATAAATTATATGCTTATGAAACTTTGGTAGGTCTGGGGAGTAAGAACCAGAGAGAGCCACTACTGGATTTGAGAAAATCAGGAATTGTTGAAAAGACAGGAAAATGCTAATGGTCTCTACTCCCTGCTGTCTTAGTCCATTTTGTGCTGTTATAATACAATACCACAGATTCCATCATTTATAGTGAACTAAAATTTATTTGGCTCAAGGACAGGACATCTAAGATAAAGGGGCTGCATCTGATGAGGACCACCTTGCTATGTCATAATATGGTAGAAAGCATCACATAGTGAGAGAGCATGCATGAGAGAGAGAGAGAGAATGAGAATGAATAGAAGGCTAAACTTGCTTTTATTATAAACCCAATCTTGAGATAAAAAACCCACTCTGGCAATAACAACATTAATTCGCTCATGAGGGCAGAGCCCTCATGACCTAATAATGCCTCTTAAAGTTTCCACTTATCAACACTGTTACATTGGGGATTAAGTTTCAAATACATGAACTTTTGGGGTCACATTCAAATCATAGAACCTGCTATACAAAAGCAGGTGATTTTTAGGAGCTCTCCTGAAGGCTACTAAAATCTTCATAGATTCATTCAACCCTTACATAAATCTGTTACTTTTAAAGCAGAATAATAGCTTCTCCTTCTCTGAAATGGAGTTCTACCTTCCAATTCTTGTACAAGTTCTTTTATTGATTGGAATGTAAACCTAAGCCTTGATGGCAAGTGAGTCTGAGGAATTTATTTTCTAAGCAACACGTCCCTGAGGAAAAAGTTTAGTGTTTACTATTGATGAAAAATACCTAAGAGACACACAAACACACATATCCTGAAGCATAGAAAATTAATTTGTGTAAGGATTCTATTTGACAAGAAACAGATGCATGATTTAAGACCAAGTTCATTTAACATTAAAATTCATTGTCTGAACTATTACACAGTACAGCCAGTGAACCAATTAGAGCAACAGAATGGGCATGGCCAGGTTGGTAAATCAGTACTTTGTCTATGATATGAGATAGCAAATGAGAGTCTTCAGCAATGGGATTGTCTAAAGGACGTACAAAAGTCCTTCATGAGAGAGTCAGACTAGAAAGCTCTAAAGTACCTGTACAAGTTAGAACAGTCTTATCCATGCTTTTAATCTTTTCCCCAATTTCACTGTGGTGGGATCTAAAATATTGCCTAGTGAAAAAGGAAAAAAGTTAATGGGATAAGATATGAAGCTGACCATATCTCTTCCTCTAATGTAGGCAGCAATCATTTACCGGACAAAGGGGGTGGAGTGAAGAGAAATCTTACCTTTGAATTAACATCGAAGCATGAATTAATAGCTAACGTTAGAATTATTGAATTGAGGCTTCTTTGTGGTCTAAAGTTGCTTAGAACTTCCCATTACCTAAGAGTGGGAATAAAACTCATGACATTAAACCTATTTTCCATTTTAGGCCAAGGGAAGATTACAACCATTGAAAAAAAAGTAAAGAGGAAATAGGAAGTAAAAATACAGTTGAATTTGATCACATTGTATACATTGTATGGTCATTAAACTTGTTAAATAAACATTTAGGAAATTCAGACCAGCACAGAATATAGCCGCTGATTGAAATTATGGAAAATAGAAAATGATGGGGGAAAATATCTCACTCTGTTCCATGGATTAGCATGTGTATTAAGATTCTTCTGCTTTTGTTATTTTGATGGAATTACCAAGCATATATGGGGCTCTGAGAGACAAGGACAAAATATACAGTGTGACCCAAAGTCTATGTTACTCCAGTATAACACAACACAGATTTTTCTATTTATTTATAATTGTTTAAAAATAGTATTGTGCATTACAAAATATGAAATAGAATATTATTTATCTAGGGAAAGCAACTTCTCATCCTCATGCATTTTTCACTTGTTTTAGTGTTCAAATTACTAAGAATGTTAGTAAATATCATTTCTGCTATATCTCGCCTTTTCTTGCTTAGACAAAATCTTGTTTTCTTATCTTATGTTTCCACAGTACTATAATATCACTGATAAAATTCCATTGACATGTTTTATATTTGAGAAACTTTAAAATAGTATTCACTGTACAGCTTTGCTGTAAAACATGCTAATAAATTCATTCTGTTTTATTTTTTTTCTCCCGACAGGTTCTGACTAGTTTTAAATGAGAGATTACTGAAAATAAAAATGGGAAATGAGAAGTGACAAACCTGAATATTTTCTTTGTAAAAGTTATACAGGCAGAAACAAATGTGGGAAACATATGTACAATTTTGATTTAAAGTATATATATATGTATATGTATATATGTATTCATTGTATGCTATATAGGGGTCTTTAAAAGTTCATGGAAGGATTTGCATTATCTTTTAATTCCATTTTTTCACCAACTTTTTGAGGTACCCTTGTTTATAGTAGTCATACACACACATATAATTTGTTCATCAATGTTTTTACTAGCCTACTCTTGAAATGTAATGATTTAGATGAAATTAACTTCAAGCTCCTTTTTTTCAGTTACAAAGTGCCAATATATATTACTTTTAAAAAACAAGTTGTACTGATTATTGCCAATACATCTGTTATGTTTTGACTATCTTGGAAGAAAGAATATGTATTCAAAGTAGCCTTTCCTTAACTACTAAATTATTAGAAGGGCTGATATTTAGCTAGTAAATGCTCATACAGTTATAATATTTAAATAAATCCATACTAGTTGCTAAAACTCGACTCCCTATCTCTCTGAGGACCCCTCCTCATCCAAGCTGCTCCCAACCCTCCCCACTTGCCTACACATTATTAGACCTCAGCATAATTCAGAAACTACAAAACTTGCTGGCACAGCTGGGCCTGTAGAACTCTCTTCCCGTGTATTCTAATTGGCTGATGGCGAGACTATACCAGTTGTTAACTATTTTAAAGATCACGCCTGATTATTACAATTAAAAATGAAGAATACTTAGAATGAAAGTGTATGGGTTGCACATTAAACAAGACATTTTGTAATACATTCTATAAGTCAGCAAAGGTTATTTAGCTGCTTTATGATTCATTCCTTTTTTCAATACTGAAATTCTCCCTGATGCCATATAATTGTTTTTTGAAATGACCACAGATATCTTCTGTACGCCAAATGGCACATTACACATCTGTCAAAACCATACTTTATTACCATTTAACTGTGTTTACAAAGCCTCTCTGAAGCCGTTTGGATTGTTCTGGCTGCTTGCTCTATGTTCATTTCTTTCTTTAATGTGTTTATATTTTTCCAGTCATTTCTATAAATGAGAATGTTCTAGAATAAACAGTCTTACTCCTCTGAGACCCAGTCTAAATTTCAAGGTTAGTATTGAGTTCTGTTCTTCATTTCAATATGACAACTAAATTAAGTTTAAAGCAGGACACTAATAAATATTTCTAATGAAAATACTATGTTTACAAAATCAATAATGCTATGGACTGAATTATGTCTCTCTCAAATCCTATGTTAAAGCCTTAACCCTCACGGGTTGGTATTTGGAGGTGGGGCCTTTTGGAGATAATGAAGTTAGATGATGTCATGAAGATATAGCCCTCATGATGGGATTAGTGCTCTTATAAGAAGAGGAAGAGAGAGAGAGATCACAAAGGAGAGGTTATGTGAACACACAGAAAGATGGCAGCCTCCCTCAAGCCAAGAGAAAGAGGCCTCAGAATGAAATCTACCTGCAGACACCTTGATCTTGGACTTCCCAGCCTCCAGAACTGTGAAAAAATAAATTTCTGTTGTTTAAGCCACCCAATCTGTGGTATTTTGTTATGGCAGTTCAAACAGACTAATACAAATAATAAATATAGAACATTAAAATGATGAATGATCCATCCCACTATTAGAGAAGCTCAGGGTCTCTGTTATGGGTTGAATGTATCCCCCAAAAGTTCATGTGTTGGAAACTTGATCCCCATTGTAACAATGTTAAGAGAGTGGGAAATCCAATTATGGTATTTGAAAGGTGAGGCCTTGAAGAGGTGATTGTATCATGAGGACTATGCCCTTGTGAATAGATTAATCCATTCATGGAGTAATGGGCTAATGGTTTAATGGGTCATCATGGGTGTAGACTGGTGTTTTTATAAGGAGATCATATGAAAGAGCTCTTGCCATTCTCACCATGGGGTACCCTGCATTGCCATGGGACTCTGAAGACAGTTCCCACACAGAAGAAGGCTCTTACCAGGTCTGCCTTCTGGACCATTGACTTCCAGCATCCAAAACTGTAAGAAATAAATTCTGTTTCTCTATACATTACCCAATTTCAGGTATTCTGTTATAAGTAGCAGAAAATGTACTAATGCAGTCTCTATGGTGAATTTTACTTGTTTGTTGGAATAATTGACTCAAATTTTAAATTCTCTTCTAATGATATTAGGACAATTTGCCTTGAGATTGCTACCAGGTACACCAAGTATTCACTAAGCAACCACAAAATACACAGAGATATTATTTTAGGTATTTAGATCGACTTCTAAACTGATGATAAAATGATGCTCTCCAAAGTGTTAGGCCTTCATGAGGCCTCTTTAGACTACTGGCTACAAAGGGAGCCTAAGAAGCAAGTGTTAAAAGGCAAAACATACAAACAAACAATAGAAAAACACCCGTGGTTGTATGGTACCAAAAAGAAACTTCAACCCTGTGACCACCCACACTGTATTGCAGCTTTCCCTTTTACCACCTGACAACATTGTCCCTTTCATTTCTTAATGAAGGTAGGGTGATCACTTAGATTTGCCTGATCAGAAAAGGACAGGAATTTCCCAGATTCAAGAAGTGACAAAGCTGGGAAGGACATTCAGCGAAGAAAGTATTTATTCACAAATTTCTCTCTCATCTCAAACTGTGCAGGTGGTTTAAGTATTTATTATTTTTAGTAAAGTTATAACTTTGGGACAAGGTTAAGGTGAGCAGATAAGGTGAGATTAAAGAAAAATTAGCAAAACAGGCTAATCGTCAGCCATGACTGTTTACATCCCAAGAGAGTGGGGCAGTAATATAATAACAGTGATAATGATGATGGTAATAATGATGATAGAACCAAGGATTCTTTAAATTTGGAAAAGCATGGAGAAATGTTATATTTCCATCACACTAGATTTGGGGATATGTGAGGAGGACAAATAAGACAGAAACTTTATTTTTGTTATAAATTATGTAAAAATAATTTGTATAATTATAAAATCAGTGGCTAAAGAGTGGCTAAGGAGAGATGGTCAATAACTCAGAACTGATTACAATAAAGAGCAAAATTCTCCCATGAGGCAAGTTACCATATAGCAATTATGCCTCCAGAACAATGGCCTGATCTAATTGCCTGAAAGAATTCAGTAAACTTAAAATAATTTGCTATTTACTACCACAGTGAAATTTAAATCCCTGAGAATCATCAGATCCAAATTATGAAAAACAAGTTCACCTAAAAGAATAACACATATAAATTTCATACAAATTAATTGCTCTTTCTTCTTTCAAATCTCTTAAGAAGTGAACTGTAATACCCAGTAAAGAATTTAATTCAGAAAGAAAATAGGAAAATAATTAATTTATGATGGGCTGACAAGTTTGTGAAAAAAAATTTAAACATTTCAAAACTCTAATGTAAAAGGATCAACCATGGAGGCAGGGGATGGGGGCACCCAATGTAATCTGAGAACAATTGGGGATGACAAGATATGTTACATTTTTCTAATAGAGGAATTATCAAAACTATCTGGAAGTTAAATATGAATCCAAAACATAAACCATTGGTTCAATACTAAGCTTTTCATCTGAGGGAGTCTGTTGATCAAACTAAGGCAATTTTAGTGGAAGTGAATGAAAGATCTGGTTACATTTTTATTGGTTTTCCCTAATGAATATCACTAGCTGATCACCATCAAGAACTGCACATCTATTTCTTAATATATTCAGATAATGAAAGTTTTCTATGAGATAATTTCTTGTTTCTTTATTATTTTGGACAGAGCAAAACAGGGTCGTATTTTGATAATATCTTTAACTCTTTTACTTCAGAAATGACTATACCTAGGGGTTTCAAGAAAAATACAAATAATTGTCTTCTAGAAATAATTAATAGCCAACAGATATAGCACATACATTATGTCACTCTTTTCTCCATATATAAACTTGTTCTTCACACCAACCCTAAGAATTAGGTGCTACTAATACTATCTCCACCTTACAGATGAGAAAACTGAGGCACAAAGTAGTGGCTTGGTAACACAGTTAGGAAGTCTCAAAACTCAGGTAGTTTGGTCTGGCAGCAGACCCTGAGATGGCTCCTAATGAGCTACCTGCTGGTATAACTGCAGTATTAGTTTTCTATTGAAGCCTTAACAATTGCCACATATTTAGCAGCTTAAAAGAACATAAATTTATCATATAATTTTGGGGGGGACAAAAGTCTTGGTGCAGAATGGCTCTGTTTAAAGTCTCACAGGTTAAAATCAAGGTGTCAGCAGGGCTGTGACTTTTTGGAGGCTCCAGGGGAGAAAACATTTTTATGCTCCTGAGGTTATTGGCTGGATTCAGTTCTCGTGGCTACAGAACAACGTCCCCATTTCCTTGTTGGCTGTAAGTCAGGGTCATTTTGAAATTCTAGTAGCTGTCTACTTTCTCCAGCTCGTGGCTCTCTTTCTCAGTCTTCAAAGCCAGCAACGGCAGGTGGAATCTCTCTCATGTCCCCTCTGCGCCACCTCTTCTCTGCTTTCCTTCTTTACCTCATGTCTCTGATACCAGTCAGGGAATATTCGTGGCTTTTAAGAGTTTGTGTGATTAGATTAGACCCTTCTAACTAATCCAGGTAAATAATCTCACTATTATTAATCAGGCCAATTGATTAATGATTTTAATTCCATTTTCAAAGTTGCTTTACAACAGTGCCTAGATTAGTGTTTTATTGAATGACTTGGGAATGAGAATCTTGTGGGGACCATTTTTAGAATTTTGTCAATTACACATTCCCTTGTGCAATCTCTTCTCCTTGAGGATAAGCTGACCTAGTAACTGGCATCTGACCAAATACAGCAAATAGTCAGTTTGCATCTCTTTAATGCTAGTTTTGAAAAGACAGTATTAGAGTTCAGTAATCTAAAGTATTTTTAAATTGTGGTATAAAAATCACTCAAAAGAAATTATATATATATATATATATATTATATTTGGAATATTCCTCAGTTCATTCATTTCAAATACAAAGCAATACACCTTAATGTTTAAGAGCTTGAATGCTGGAGCCATACAGCCTGGGGTAAAATACAAGGTTTGCCAATAATTAGTTGTATGGTGCTGTGGATTGAATGTCTCCCCAAACTCATTAAAATTTGATCCTCATTGTAACAGTTTTAAGAGGGTGGGAGATCTGACTATGGTAGTGTTGAAAGGTGAAGCCTTTAAGAGGTGATTGGATAGTGATGACTATACCCTTGTGAATGGATTAATCCTTGTGAATGGGTTAATGGCTTAGTGGGTCGTCATGGGAGTGGCGCTCATGGTTTTATAAGAAGGGCAGGTGAGCATGTTAAAGAGCTCTTATCAACCTTACCACGTGATTTCCTGCATTACCTGGAGTCTCTGTAGAGAGTTCCCAGCAGAAAAATGCCCTTGCCAGATGTGCCCCCTATTCCCAGGTGGATGTTCCCAGCCTCCAAAATTATAAGAAATAAATATTGTTTCTTTATAAAGTATCCAGCTACAGGTTGTTGCTATTAGCAACAGAAAAAAATATGGACTAATACGGATGGATTGGGCAAGTTTACCTGGCTGAACCTCAATCTCTCCATCTACAAAATGGGAATCATAATTTGCATCTGATGTTAGAAAAGATTCAATGTTAAACACTTAGGACAGTGGCTATAATTATCACTCAACACTAACTATTATCATTATACAACTCTATGAAAATAATACCTAAATCAAAATATTGACGTCACATAGTCTCATAAGTGTTTGGAACCATTATGGCCTTATCATGCTGTATTTTTTTCTCACTGCTGATTATGTAAAAATCCATTTTATTAGTTTGATTTACAGTGGTCACTTAAATTGAAGATAAGAATCAGCCAAGGGCAAGGGAGATGGTACAATGTTTGGTTTCCGAAGTTGCTCTGGGGAAAACAAAGTAGCAATTAGGCTCAGGTGAGTACTGTCAATATATTAGAAAGTATCATTTTCCAGAAATAGTAACTGTTCAGACAATTCCCCCCCCACACACTGTGAATATTTGAGAGAACTAAAGACCATGCTTGAAAAACTGCAACAAATATCTTAATAATGATTTGTGATTGCATAAAAATATTTGAGCAGCCTTGATTTCTTTTAAAATTTTTATCTTAGATGATTGCTGTCAGCTTTTGATAAAATATGTTTTTAAAAATGAGCAAACTATAAAAAGCCTATATCAATAACAGGAACAAGGAAAGGAAAGAATGATTAGTGGGTTGACTAATTGTAGGCCTTATTTTTCTGAATCTGAGATGGTTCGGTCAAGGGAAAAAACACTTTGAAACTTGGATTTTTGCAAAAAGGAGAAATTTTGCAAAGAAGATAGAACTTGATGACTCTTATTTTGTCCTTAGAATAACATCTAAAATCCATTTGTTTAAAAAATATTTCTTTTTAATCAACACTTTTTATTTCTTCCATTTCTTTTCCTTGAAACCAGATATATTTTAATGAATGATTTTCATCATTGAATTTATACTAAAGCAATAGCGTAAGCAAAGTACCATGTATATCCTTAGAGTGTCAGAAATATGATCTTATAGGATGAATAACATCAGGGAGATGCAGAGATCAATATCTGGCAAAATTAAAATTAACCATGTGTGTTTAGGATATTTACTTGATTTTTTGAAAGCAAGCATCTATAATGACTTTGCTTAAGTATAAGTGTTATGTTTAGAGGTATGTTCTCCTTTTTAATTACTTTTAGAAACATAAATGGCAATACGTAATAGTTCCATGAATACGTAGGAATTCACATCTTAGTTTAGTGCACATATTTAGTCAAAACACCTAGGAATGAAAGCTGCTCTAGGAATGACTTGTTAATGGGCTTCATAACAGATGATTGGAAATTTTGTATTGTAATAATAAACTATTGTGCTGTAATTCATTAAAACAGCCTGTCTTGAAGTGATTCAGTTGTTGAGAAAGCAGAAGCAACCAGGTGAGCCCTACTGGGGTACACCTCATTTTGCTTATCTAGATAAACTTAACCTTCACTTTTTGCTACTTAATTATAAATATTGCTAATTGTACATCACTTAAGTAGGGTTATGTAAAATGAATCGAATATTGCTTACCCTATAGATTCCATATTCTTCATATCAGTTTTATTCTAACAGTAAGCAGCAGTGGTAGCAATAGTAAATATCAGCTATCTTTTAATTAAAGGACTTTTTCCCTATACAACTTAATGGAAATCATTATTTTTTTACTTGATGCATTCTGTAGATGAGGAAAACATAATAAAAAATACAGTTCTGAATTAATACTGTTGTAGTCTTTGTAGTATTAATTTGTTGAGCTTTTTGAGTTTTCTAAAAAGATAAAACTTACAGGTATTCCTTTTTTAAAAATCTCTGCTGAGAAGCAATGTATTGTAATATTTAAGCAAGTAATCAGGAAACGAAGTGGGTCTTCCTTGGTATGAAGCCCTGCTCACAACTTTTCTCCTATGTGATTCTATGCAATTTCTTACAACTCCCTCTGTTATTGTAGGTCTTTTGGTCTAAATAAACAATGATAGTGCCTATCTCATAGAGATTTTTTTAAAAATCTTTTGATGAAAGAAGCAAAAATTCTGGTATATAGTAAACACTTCATTCTTTTATTAGTGATTGTTTTCCTGTTACATTTATCAAGACTTTTAGGTAAAAAGATGATGCAAATTTTGGAATTTGGGCTATAAGTTAAGGAAAATCAATATCTAGCATGACAAAAAGTAATGTTTGATGTATGATTGATAGACCAGATGATAATTACTTAGATTTCCTTTACATAGTTTATCTTCATTAACTAAAAAAATGATTTTTTATGCCATCACTTTTCACAAATAATAATATGACATTTAAATATGTGCATTTACATGTAAAAAGTCTTTAAAATATTGTTCTCCCTCTCATTTATTTATTACTGTCAATTTCTGTTTTGCTTTGTCTAGAATTTAAAATCGAGTATTTTCCCAGTTATCTTAAGTGCCTGCTGGAATACTTTAGATGAAAACTTTTGTTCACTATTTCTCCAGTGTTATTTTATTGGGCAGAATATTCAACTTTCCTGAAGGTGTGAGGGAGAATATTTAAGTATATTAATACAAGTAATTAATATAAATGTGGACATATTTGTCCCAAATTCCTTAGAGATAGTTGCTCTGATGAAGTATTTAATGCATTTATTTTTTAAATGATACGGCATTTCTGGTTTTTAAAGCATTTTATAGACTTAATTTACTTATTATGTAAGTTCACGCTTAAGTTCTGATTTGCTCTCCTTAGCCTTTTTCTCCGTTGCATCTCATAAAGCTTTCAACTTTCATAGGTATCAACTAACACGCAAGGCAAACGTGAGTTCAGGTTGCTTCTTTGATTAGAGCAGAACATCGACTTCCTGCTTGCTATCTTGTCTCAATTTACAATGAATCTGCTTCTCCACTGAGGCCACACAACCTGAAGATACTTGAATCAGGGCAGCATCTGCATTATCCTATCTGGGAGGCGACTAGTTTCATTTCTTTTCTCTCTTCTCCTGCCTTTCCCTCCTCTCAACTTTCTCCTCCCTTTCTCCTTGCTTCCCTCTGCTCTCCTTTTTTCTTCTTTAAAACTATATAATATACATAAATAATATGTGCATAGTATGGGGAATACTTTTAAAGCAATCACCGGTAAAATCACCACCCAAACCAGGAAATAGATTATTACTAGCACTTCAGATGCCCTCTATATATTTCCCTGATCACAGTTTCCTCCCCTTAATAGAAATAATGACCATCTATATTTTGTGATAATTATCTTCTTGCTTTCTTTACAGTTTCACTTTCTACATTTGTAGTACCTGAATAATTTTTTTTATCTATTGTCAAATTTTATGTGTGTATATAGTAGAATTATACTGAAATACTGTATTTTACTTCTTTTTTCAATATTACGTTTTGAAATTCATGTCGTTATAGGTGTATTATGTTTTATTGTGGAAGTAGACCTCTTTTTATTTGCCTGTTCTACTATTGGTGTACTGCACCTTTGCAGGAGTTGTTCTGAAGTATATATTGAGCCCTGGAACTATTGGGATATATGTTTTGCACATCTTCCACTTTAATAAATAATGCCAAACTTTTACAAAATGGGTATAACAATTTACATTCTCACTAGTAGGGTATGAAGGTTCCTAGTGCTCCTAGCACTAACATGTAGTGCTGTTAAATTGTTAAACTTTAGTTTTTGCCAATCTTGTGTATATGTACTTGTATAAACTGTTTTTTGGGTTTTTTTTTTTTTTTTTTTTTGAAATAATAGATGTAAGGCTACATAAGCCATTAGCTATGCAAATGTATTATTATATCCTTGATGTCTTTCTTAGTTTTTTAATGTAATCAGAAACTAAGTCATAGAATAAAAGCCATTGTTTTCTAAAACAGTAAATTTTTTAAAAAAAGACAAAAATAAGATGAAAAAAACAACGTAGCACAGATTGGTGAACTACAAGTGTTTTATTTGGTAGCCCAGTCTTAAAGAATATTCAACCTTTTCATTTTATTTATAATCCCAAAGGTAAATTTGGCTTTGAGTGTTTTCTAGGATTTTCTTTTTACTTTTTCTGGCCATGCTTTGATGATACTATCCTGTCTCTTTTGCCACCGTTATTCAGGCCCACTCTGGACATCTTTGCTCCTTTCCAGGTTATGCATGATCACTGCTCTGGGGTCAAGCACTCTGAATGTTAATTTCTCCAAGTTCTCAAATAGTTTGAGCTCAGATATATTTCTCTCCAAACGATAGCCCATATGCCAACCCCTTTCACTATGATCTTTGGATGCCCAATTCTATGGTGAATCATTCCCCTACCTCCTTGGCCTTTTATTTCAATAGTTCTTCTATTACCTCAACTTCTTTGCTATGTACAAGCAAGTCTATTAATAAATCTTAGCAAAGCTTTCGTTTTAACCTTGCAAGTTATATACATCAATAAGTTCTAAAACAAGAGTCAACTATTACTACTCTTCCCGCTTCCACCCCAGTTCCTTGCTGTCATCTTTAGTGGTTTCCCCATCCATGTTCAGACTCTACCGGTCTGACTTCCTTCAGTATCCTCAACATTGAGTCTTCATCTCTTCTCCATATCTGTCACCTACAAACGTGGCCACCTCAAGCAGATCTCACTGTTACTTGGGATCATTTTCATATCTTTAAAGCTTTTATCTTTCCTCTTTAATCACTGACTCATACTCCTCTGTCTCTTCCACTACCTACTTCTCTTCTATCTCTTCCATTACTTGCTTCTACTCAAAGTGCTTCTTGCATCATGATCTACTTGTGTTATAGTTGACTTTTGCCTTTCTGGTCTGTCCTGATTATTAGTTCAGATTATTTTCATGTAGTACCTAGAACATCTGTCTTCCTTGACTTTCTAATATACCATATTTGCTCCAGACTTAAATACGATCCACTGCTTGTTTTATTAAGGCCCATTCTTGATAAATGGTTGTAATTATATACCAGTGCAGTATTTAACCCCAGATGGGTCCTCATTGCTGCTCAACAATTTATTTGGTTATGTCTTATTGCCATTCTATTCCATGCCTGCTTTTGTAAAAACTTTCTATAACATCATTTCTTAGATAAATGTGCTTTCCTACAGAGTTTAGAGCTTTGCTGTATAATCAATTCTCCTTAGATTAGGTAGGGTCTAAGACCCTGTTTAGCTCTAGTGAGCCGGGGCTGGATGGATGGCGTATTTTACTTTTTTATTTTCTCACAGATTTTGATGTCTTCTTAGATTTTAAAATAACCCTTTCCCCCACCTTCATCAAAAGCATTATCTTCTCCCTCCCTATCCCCTAATGCAAGTGCTGTGCAAAGTTATTTTCTTCCTTTTGTTTTCCTCTCAATATGTGTTTATGTTTTCATCTACTAGCACCATTTGAAGTTTCTTCTCTGTGAGAATGGCTGCAAGTATGTGTACTTAGCATTAACCTCTTTCCAAAAATCTAATTTATAATTCACATTGCTTATATGGCATCTTTACCAGTATGCATTAAGTATATAAAAAATTTGCCATTTCTCAGTAAACAGTGAACTCAAACTGAATTCATGCTATCGACCTGATCCTTGTTATTAATGGCACTATCATCTATAGAAACCAAGAGCTGATCTATCAATATTACTGTTAAATTTTCTCTGTGTCTAACATTCCCTATCCCATAATATCTAACAAATAATAAATCCCATTGATTAGTATTCCGTAAAAAGCTTTTATAACTGCACTTTTATCACCACTCACACAAACATACACACTTACCTATCATGCTAATTTTTCGTTTCTTCTGGTATCACTATGGCTACTTCCCACCTATATTATTTGCAACAGTAATCTTATTTTCCAGCTGATTTAGTAGGGGACAGAATGAATAAATATGGCATAGTTCTACAAAAGTTCTACATACTTCCAGTCATCTTACTCTCTTACAAATAAACATTTCTTGTTTTTTACTCACATATTTCCCAACTTTATCTTTCACTATTCTGTTACACTTACTATGTATTTTCATGTAGACTCCTAATTCCTCCTCATTCCACATTTCCCAACATCGTACAGTATTATCCCTTGGTCTTTTCCTATAGAAGTCTCCACTATTATTCAAGGGCAGTCAAGACCATTTTTGATTTTGAATTTTTTTTTGCAGAAAAAAAAATCCAATTGCCTACACCAATCAGAATTAATCTTTATGGGCCGGCCCGGTGGCGCACTGTGATAGTGCGCCACTTGGGAAGTGCGGTGGCGCTCCCGCCGAGGGTTCGGATCCCACATACAGACTGGTTCCCGCTCACTGGCTGAGTGAGGCGCGGGAGCAACGCCGAGGGTTGCGATCCCGTTGCCGGTCCCGGTCCGGTACGGGGGCGACACTGAGGGTTGCGATCCGTTGCCGGACACGGAAAAAGACAAAAAAAAAAAAAAAAAAAAAAAAAAAAAAAAAAAGAATTAATCTTTACTTCCTTTGAATTTCTTTTGCATGGAGCACCACTTTCAAAGAAATTATCATATTTTATATTACTGCAAATATTCATGCAGATATCTTCCTGTTGTAAAATATTAGTTTTAGGTTAAAGAAATGATTTCTAATTGATTTTTCATGTTTTCTGTATCATTCAAAAGAGCATCTTTCATACTTGAAATAAATTAACCAGTATTTTCCAGTGATACTGACACATTTTACATAGACACACAAATTTTATAAAACAAAATATTCAGCCAATTTAATTAAAATGGACAAGTTAGCCTAATAGTTGTACACATGAATATTTTGGAATCATGTCAATAAAGGTTCATTGATGGACTGGTTTCACTGTTAACACTGATTTTACTTTTTTTTAGACGTGGAAAAGATAAGGAAAATCAAGAATATAACCTATTAAAGTTAGGATTGTTTACTGCTATGGTGTTTCACATGTGCCATGGCAGTTTCAAGAAAACAGGCCACTTTTATTGAATTACAACTAATATGTTTGAAAATAAACCAAAGACCACATTTTGAAGTATCCTGGATGCATGATTCTAATTTTGTTGCCAACATTCTGCTATCCCATTTGTTATCAGCATCTATTCTTGTCTGTCATTTTAATAGATATGAAACACACCAGAAACAGCTCTAACGACAGCACTGAAATTGTCTAATTAGAAATGATTTTTATAAAAATACATTTATTTGTCTGAGTTAATGGTGACACTATGTTGTAGGAATTTGAGGGACACACGTTTGGTTTTAACAATCAAAGCATCATTTTACTTAAATCTTGTCTCTACAAATTACTAGTTGTGTGACATTGGATCAGTGAGTCATTTTCTCCTGTGCCTTTCTTCATCTATAAAATGAGGGACACAATTTTAACTATTTGTGAGGATTAAATAGTTTCATGCATGTAAAGATTTTCAAATGGTTCTTGGCACATAATAAGCATTTAATAGGCAATTATAAATATAGTTATAGTTACTAATAATTGCACTTCTCAGCTCTTGTGACTATACTATAGTACACTGATCCTTATATTAGTAATTATTCTCTTTAGTCCTTGCCTATAATCAGAAATGGACACAAGTTTTCCAATTTTAATTCATGATACTACCAAAGATAAAATTTGCAATAATTGCTACATTGTGTGAAGGGTTTTTATATATATATATAAAACAAAATACGTTTAAAAGAGTGGTTTTTAGTCAATATGTGGTGTAGGCATATATATAACTTCATTTTATTTATTTTTGGTAAATTAGTTAATAACATCTGGAGATCTCTTTTTATTTATTCTAAAATATTAGAATTCTAAAATAAAAGTGTCAGTTTCATTTTTATAAACTTAGAGGACAACATTATTCAATCTTTAAAAAAATTGGTTATTTAGAACACTGGGTTGAGATTTAGGAGAACTGTGTTTCAGTCTAGGACCTGGCTTTAAGTAATCTTGTGTTCTTGGGAAAATCATTTAATCTCTTTATATCTTATTTTTCTTATGTGGAAAAAGAACAGATTAAACTGTACGGCCCCAGGCAACTTTTCTAAAAGGCTCAACTCTTCACATATTAACCTCTTTTTAGAAAGGTCCTGCAGAGGTAGCTTGTCAGCAAGGGTAGCTCCTATACCCACCTCATAAGGATCTTGCCCCATGGATGCTCTTTGGAGAGGAATGCCCAGCACTGCAAGGCTGGCATATTTTGATTCTGTCTTTACCTTTCTAAGGATGTCACATGTTGGCTATGGTGGTCTTGTGAGTCGGAAAGCTTAGGAGAGCCTACAAAGACCTCCAGTGGGTGATTCTGTGATGTAGATGTGGGATAGATTTTAAGACTATTGCTTCAATTTGGGAAAGGCACTGAGATTAAAAAGGACGGAAAGGGAGATGGTGGCAGGACATGATACCTACACAGAAGAACCCATCCACCTACAACTTGATGGGAATGCTCTGTGTCTTCATTCACTCTTGTGGGTAAATAAAGATTGCAGAAAAGCCAAGAGGAAGTGCCAAAAAGAAAACCTATTCAATCCCCTTAATCTTCATGAAATGGACCTAAAACTCAATGCAGTGTCTTCAATACATACATAATTTTTTGTCTCATGTATTATACATTTTTTAGGTTATTTATATAGACTCATTCACTCCGTGATATTTTCAAGAATCTAGGATCTTTCTATCTTTCCAGTATGCCATGTTAAGCATATTGGTACTTTGTCCTACGCAGGTAACACAGCGCCTTCAGATACTGGTATCCTGTTCATATTCAAGATGGAAAGAATGGGACAGACAGTACTATTGAGCTTGTTATAAGGTAGCATGTATATCCCAGAAGCTCTTAGTAGATTTTTGCTTACATCTCATTGCCCAATATGACTGGAAATGGTTACTTCCAGTTGCAAGATTGGGTGGGAAAGTAGATATTTAGCTTTTCTCATTTCTATAGTGGAAGCAAACAAGGAAAAACATGGTTGGAAAGGGCTGTTGTAGCTAACAAAAAGGAATTGCCACAGTGAGGGATCTTAAAGCCATCTTACATGAGGAATGACTGCACATTTCATAATGACTGCCTAGCATATTTAATTAGGAAAGCAAGATTTAGAAAAGGCATAAAAATATTTTCAGATGTTGAAATTTATGTTTTATAAAATAAAGATCATTCATCTTTTTCTGCAGAAATTACTTCTCTGTTAGGAAAAAATTATATAGTAAAAAGAGCTTTTGCAGATGGCACAGATTCTCTTATGAGGAAGAAAATTCTGATGGTTGAGGTTCAGGAAGAAAAATTTTAAAGAAAATCTACTATAGATATTGTAGAGGGAATTCTTTTATTAGTTTAAGGACAGGACAAATTTACTCTTAAGTTTCTTACCAACATATTTATGATATGATTCTAATCTCCCCTACATCTCTTCAACCAACTTAAAGATCATTTGTAGACTCTGGAAAGAGTTGCCAATATAGTAGAAAGTTTACATTAGGCAGAATCTTAAAATTATTATTGACGAAGCTTTTCATTTGACTTTTGAAGGAAAGGAAGATTATTTCTTTAAGTTTAATTAAGCATTTAATAAGTTTTGCTTTATATAAAATCACATTTTGCAAATGTGTAAAGTGATAAGTAGGCAAGGTGACATATTAGAATTGTCCATTGTTTTAGAATACCTTTTATAATCTGACCACTGGATGTACTTCAAAGTTATATTGTTTCTCTCATAACTCATGGAATATAGTTAGTAATAACAATCATCTTCTCAAATTGGTCATTACCAAAGTTAATGACCTGTTTATTAGAACATCAACCTTGGCTTTGCCTCCATCTCTTAATTAACACATCTGTCATTTGCTACTAGTGGCTCAGAATTTCTGTGTAGAGGACAGCTCGAATAATAATAGCACCATTAAAGCGACATCTCCATATATGTGGATGGATCATCAAATTTGCATTGGCCTATCACAAACAGGATCCTGTGAGGCTTTAAGTAGTTTTGGCAGCCCCAAATGGTAAAATCTAAACAGCAAATAGAACAGCATTAGCCTCCTTTGTGGAACATTTGCACTGAAAATTATTTATCATTGCTGTTGAGAAGGATAATCCCATGAAGTAATTTGCTGTACCTTCACGTGTAGAGAGCTGTTCCTACTCACACTGGTAAACAAACCTGCCCAAAGCAAAGCCCTTCCAGATACACACATTTTTCTCCTGCCATTTCCATTTATTCAATTATTGAACAAATATTGTCAAATTATATCTATGTAGATGCCATTAGCAAGTTAGTAACATATTGACATTTCCAACTGAACATCTGCAATATGCATGGGCATTGAAACATTGGCAGTTTTTAAAGAAGGAAATATGGTATTATCATTTTCCTAAAATGAGCCAATATTCGGTTTTAAAACCTTCATTTGAAAATGACTGGCAGATAATGACACATTGACAAACACAACACACACACACACACAAGCACACAAAACAAAATGCAGTTTCCTATATTGTTAATTTTTGTTCTTTAAAATGTGCTGGAAATTAAATAAATAAATGTCTATTAAAATGCTGTTATCAAGGGAAAAATGTTGTTTAACTTTGAAGTAGCATTTAAGTCATGTTTCACTGTCTAATTTTAGGGATAAATGCATTTTATCATTTTACAAGGTCCATTTTTTATTATCGTGGAAAGACTGATGCAATAAAGTGGTTTTACAAGGTGCAAGCATCCTGGGTCCATATATACCTCATGAACCCATGTTTCCTGGGGGTTTGAGAAGGAGACTAGTCCATAAAAAGGTACTATTAGCTTCAAATGAGATGTTTAAAACAAAAGAAAGGAATAAAGCAACAAAGCCACAGTAACTATTTATTTGTCACCTTTTTATTCTGATTGAGCTCTGTATTAGAAAAATACAAGCCTAGTAGTTTTCTATTAGCAAAGATTTCTTTTGGGAAAGAATTTGTAATATATTTAATGTAATCATGGGATATAAATTTTGTCTATTTATTCATATCAGGGCAGCAGGTATAAAAACTATACTTAAATTCACTAAATCACAGGTTTCTGGTTTTAATTCACTGAACTGTAGATGCATGCCCAGTTCCTGCTCATCTCTCCAACCTCACCTTCCTCCACTCTCTTTGTCCCACTCAGTATGCTTTCTGCTTCTTGCAAATACTAAGTATATTACCAAATCCAAGGGCCCCACTATCCTACAGTTTAAAATGTTCTTCTTCAGTTCATTTCATTAAGCTTTTCATTCAAATGTCAACTCTTCAGGGATGTTCTTCACAGGATTAATTACTATATGATATTATCTTGTTTACTTATTTCCGTTGTGCTTATTTTCTCTTTTATCCCACTAGAATGTAAATTCCTTGAAGCAAGATCTTTGACTGTTGAGCTGCCTACTGTATCCCCAGTGCCTAGAATAAAGTCTGATACAGGGATTAAAGCACACATGGATCCAAAAATATTTGTTAATGATTAACTGATGTCTTCGCAGAGCAACAGAAGTTTTTCAGTGAGGTATAATTATATATAATCAAGGCACAAATCTTAATTGTACAGTTTGAAAAATTTTGGCAAATTGTGTATTATAATCTCCATGGAGTCAATGCCCAAATGAAGATATAGAACAAAGGCAATGATTATTTAAACTGAAATGGAAATTATTTGCTTTTAAAAATACCTGTGGATCAGATATTTTGCTTTTAAAATGAAATTATGGTGAGTCCTAAGTGGTAAAAGATGATACCTTACCCAGTTGGACAACATAAAGTTATGACATTGAAATATTCTCAGTCTTTGGGATACCTCTTGCAAATTCAAGCAAAGAAGCTTAAAAAAATTATGGTAAATTCAAAAAGAAGAAAAAGAAAAGGGAAATATCCATAAGATTAGGTGCATCTTTTTAAGTTATTTATTTTGATTATTTTGGCATGTGGTTGGGTTGAGACCTCTGAAATTTTTAAAAGCAATTATGTACCAATGTGGATAAGTTTCAGGAGGATCATTAGGCTCAAAGTTTTAACTGGAAGTCTGATTTGAAAATTCTAAAGGTTTTCAAACTGCAAAGAAGAGAATACTGTCTATTATGTTCTTTCTTCTCGCATAGGGTAACCATATATCCCAGTTTGCTCATGAAAGTCCCTGTTTGTGCATAGCTATTCCAGTGTAGCTGTTAGTAGCAGCCCTGCTTATTCTAAAAAAGTGCACTTGGATGATAAATTATATGGTCACCCAAATTTTGCACCCTTTTTTTGAGAAAGATAAGTACTGATCTTTTGGTACAATGAAGCTCTTTAGCTCTCTTCTTTTTAACATAGATGATAGGTTTTGATTTAAAAAGCACTTGCACTTTCAAGAAAGAACAGACAACGCAGCAAATATTGATTGCTGTCTTGACCTCATTATGTTGATAAGGGCATTTCTGAATATTGTCTAAGTTTAGGTAATAAACACCCCAGGTAGAAGGTTAATGACACATTTAGCATCAGTGGGGTGCTGGACAGTTTTTCAAAGTAAAACCAGTTCAAGCTGGTAAACCGTCTGTCCTGTCCATGTAGAACAAAAACATATCATGTTTCTACAAACAGCATATAATTCAAGAAGAGGTGAACAGTGTGCTGAGAATTTAGCAATTGGCTGACTACATTGTTTTGCTAAAGAATAACAAACTTAAAATGTTGTCAAGTCATTTTTAACAGCAATTTTCTATAATCTTTTGAGCTTCCTGCTATGATTCTGCTAATCTGTGTCTTACTGCTGCCTGACACTAAAGACAGCATTATGACAAATTTATAAACTGATGAATCATTTTCCACATTCATTCAGCTAATGAGAAAAACAAGTCATTATTTTTTAAGCCTGATTATTATTCCCTTATTTAATATAAGAAGTGCATACAAATGGCATTAAGCTGCTTTCCCACAAAATAACCCTATGCTCAGACTAATTGTTTTTATAAGCTAAAGATGTCCGGTATACTCAAAATTGGAAAGAACTGATTCAAAATTTCTCAATGATTCCATTAAATCCTTACATTTTGGCACTAGGCTATAGTGCCATCACTACAAATTAGAATTTCAATAGTTTAAATCATATGAATTATCAGTGGCTTTCACATGCATGTATTTTGGATTAGTCAGTGAAAAAACTATTGAACACTCACTAAAAAGAATAAATAATCTAGGATTACTGGCTGGGACATCATAATAGAGAAGTATACAGTGTAATAGAAGAAGAGAGACATCAGTATAAAGGGTAGCTAAAAGTGAGCCCATAAAGAACGAAAACTGAATGGGTGAAAATGGCAGGACATTTGGAGGAACTCAGGGGAGAGAGGGAACTGTTTCTGTGAACTTAGAGAAAGTGCAATTTAAAGGATGGTAGCAGCCAGATGGGCTTTAACTTTCAACTATGCTCAAATTTGTGCAACCAAGAAAAGCTAGACAAGCATAATGCTTTATTTCACTTTTGACTGGCTGTGAGTCAGGTGTAGGAGTTTGTGAGGAAGTCTGTGGGGTTTCAATGTTATAAATGCTCCAGCATGCCCTCTGTTAAATCACTGCTTGACTCATAAATGTATTATTGAGACAAAGAAAGAGACATTTTTAGAATTATTGTGAATAATGTAGAGGGTGGTCAAGAAAGAAAGAGGGATACCTTGAATGACTAATTCAAATTTCAGCACATGGCTATGACAGTCCTTAAAACTGCAGTGAGGAGAATGATTTGAAACTATCGGATTCTAAGGTTAAACAGAGACAATCTTCGGTAGCATGATACATGCACTTAAGAATGACAACTGAAGAATGGATATTCTGATTAATTATTCTAATGAATTCAGAAAGTCATTAACACTATTAAAATCTTTCTAAATACAAATGTTTTTGAATTGGTGATAAAAATTGAACAATTGGTAATAAATATAATTCAATCTCATTTATGACTCAAGATCTTGGATTAAAATTTATCAGCCCCAACATCATTTTTGGTGGGTAGAATAATACTCTCTCCTGTCCTCCGAAGATGTCCACATCCTAATTCTCAGAATCTGTGAATATGTTATTTTACACTACAAAATGGAACTTGCAATGGAGATAAAGGCCTTGAGATGGAGATTATCCTGGATTAATAGGGTGGGCCCAATCTAATTGCATGGATCCTTAAATCTGAGAAAACTTTCCACCTGTGGTCAGAAAGAGGGAGAGTTGTGACTTAAGGAGAATGATCAGAGAGGTGCAAGTTTCTGACTTTGAAGATGGAGAAAAAAAGCCAGAGCCAAGGAATGTAGGTGGTCTTTAGAATGTGGACAGGACAAGAAATGGATTCTCCTCCAAAGCTTCAAGGAGTGATCACAACCCTGCCAATACCTTGATTTCGGTCCATTGAGAATCTACAGAACTGTACAATAATAAATGTATAAATTTGAAGACAATAAAATTGTGGTAATTTATAGCAGTGATAGAAAAGTAATATATAATTTCTCATAGCACAGAATTAATGGTAGAAAGAATTCTAAAAATGACCCTCCCAACCCCCCAAAATATTTACCTCCCCAGTCTCCATGACTCTAAATATGATGAGTCGTCATGCTCTTGAATATATTATAGTACATGACCAAAGGAAATTTGCAGGTTGTGGGGAAAATAGGATAATTTAGTCAGGCTCCCTGGACATTTCTTGTAAACAAGTTGTGTGTAGGTGGAGTTAGTGTGCATCTGCCCCCATGTATCTTTCTAGTTAATTGCTTTTGTGTGTTCTGCAGTTTGAAGCAGGCTGGCCAGCAGAGAGCTACCATCTAAAAAATAGAGCATGTTTACTCTGCTGGCAGCTGCTCAGTTTTCAGGTTTCTCTTTGGACTTTGCCAGTAGCAGTTGAGTTTCTGAGTTTCTCCTGTGGGCTGCTTGGCTTATAGTGTTGTGTGTGCTGAATAAATACTATTCCTTCCTCAACCAAGGCTCCAAGGAACTTTTTGCTGGTTACCTAGCTTATAGACCTACATGCGAAGGGTTTGTGAACAGGCTCATGGAGTCTGTGAGCTCCAGACCCTAGCCCTAGCTCTACACAGGTGTAATTAAGGTTACTAATCAGTTGACCTTAGAAACAGTAGCTTATCCCAGCTGCTACCTTGATTCTGGCCTTGTGATACTGTGAATATGGAACTCGGTTGAGCTTTTCAGACTTGCAACCTACAGAACTGGTAAGTGGGTGTTATTTTAAGTCAGTAATTTACTGCTAATTTATTATACCTCAACAGAAAGGTAATATAGAACTTGAAGGTGGTGAACTCCAACAGTTTTTGTTTATCTGAGAAAAACATTATTTCTTCCATATTTCTGAAGGATAGCGTTGCTATGTGTAGTATTCTTGGCTGGCAGTTTTGTTCTTTCAGTACTTTGAATATGTCATCCCAATTTTTTCTCGACTATTGAGTTTCAGTTGAAAAGTCTGCTTGCTGTTAATTTGATGAGGGGCCTTTTATAAGTGACTTGATGTTTTTCTCTTGCTGCTTTTAGGATTCTCTCTTTGTCTTTGAGCTTTGCCAGTCTGACTATAATATGTCTCAGAGAGGATCTTTTTGGATTAAATATGTCTGGGCATCTTTGAGCTTCCTGGATCTGAAACTCTGTGTCTCTCCCTATATCTGGGAAGTTTTCCATTATTATTTTATTGAATAGATTTTCAATGCCTTTACCCTTCTCCTCCCCTTCTGAAATGCCCATGATTTGAATGTTTGTGCACTTAAGGTTGTCTGATATCTCTCTTAGATTTTCTTTATTTTTTGTAAATTCCTTTTTCCATTTTTTATCTGCCTGGGTTATTTCATAAAGACCATCTTCAAGATCAAAGATTCTTCTGCTTGCACTAATCTGCTGCTTAAGCTCTTGCATGTGTTTTTTATTTCATTGAATAAATCCTTCAGTTCCAGGAGTTCTTCTACATTCTTTTCTAAGGCATTAATCTCTTTGTAAATGTTCTCTTTTATATCCTGAATATTTTTTCTTGTTTCATTGTGTTGTCTGAGTCTTCTCTTATCTCACTGAATTTCCTTAAGATTGTTACTTGGCATTCCTTTTCAGTCATTTCAAGGGTTTCCTGTTCTGTGTAATCTGGTACTTGAGAATTACTATATTCTTTTGCAGGTGTCATATTTTCTTTTTTTTTTTCTGTCTTTTTTTATTTCTAGTATCTCTACATTGGTTTCTGGTCATCTGGTAGAGCGTTGATTCTTCTATTACTCTGGAGTGGACTTTGAGAAGAAAGACTTCCTCCTCTTTTTCCAGGCTCCTCTGGTGACTCTCCTTGTGTCAGTTTAGTCAAATATGCAGTGGGTTAACTGCATGGTGGTTGTGGCTGCTACTGTGGTGACAAGCTTTCCTTGCAGTGGCAGAAGCTATGGTGGTTGTCTGCTGTGGACCACCTCCACAGAGGTGATACCAGGCCTCCTGGTTGCCCTTGCTTCTGCCTTCTGTGTGGATAGGGGGAGACTGCCTGGGACTTTTTCCACTTGTGCTTCCCTGGTCACTGTACGGGGCCAACTTGATTAACTTTGGTAAGATATTTCTCCATTTTAAGAATGAGAACAAGTGTGCCTGCCTCTTTGGGTAAAGGGAGAATGAAATGAGTCTCTGTAAAGCATCCATGATAATGACTGGGGAGCAGTAGGTGATCAACCAGCAAAAAGTATTTATTGAGGTGTCTAAGAGAATCTCCAATTAATAGTACTCCTCTTCTATCCTCTGGTTCACACATTGTGAATAAAGTAAAAAATAAAGATGGAGGCCAATATATGATCATTTTTGTTGATAGAAACCAGGTTGGAGTGTGCGGCTTTAGGTCTATTAGCCAAGGGATTCACTGATATGAACCCCAGACATAGAATTTATTACTCAGTCACAGATAGGCCAGGGAAGCCCTCCGTGTGTCTGGTGCGGATGCTTGCTTAGGGAAAATAAGCTTCACTTCACTAAAACTAGGGTTAATAGAAATGGGCACTAAGAGATTTAATAACTTGACCATGCTCATCCAGCAAAGAAGCCAGGCTTTGAATCCATGTTTATCAGACTCTAGGGCTTTTCCAATATCTATCAGAATTACCCTGCCTTAAAGAGATGTAGATGTAGAAAGTAGGCAATAAAACAGAATCTGAAAAGGAAACTTGTTTAAACTAAATCTTTAAATTTCTTTCTATGGGCCGGCCCGGTGGCACACTGCTACAGCGTGCCTCTTGGGAGCGCAGTGGTGCTCCCGCCGAGGGTTCGGATCCCACATGCAGACCGGTTCCCGCTCACTGGCTGAGCGAGTTGTGGGAGCAACACCGAGGGTTGTGATCCCGTTGCCGGTCCCGGTCCGGTACGGGCGCAACACTGAGGGTTGCGATCTGTTGCCGGACACGAAAAAAGACAAAAAGGAAAAAAATAAAAATAAAAAAAGAATAAAAAATAAAAAATTTCTTTCTATATATGCCATAGTGTTGGGCATAACTTTGCGCACATGCACCCTGACGTGCACGGGCGCCAGTTCATGTGCTCCGCGGCCACCATTTCACTAGCGCTCAACGGCACGTAGCTGCCAGCCTCGCCCTTCCGGGTCCCAGTGATTCAGCAACTTTAGTTCCGTATTCGCGTAAAGCCTCCCCACCACCTCACCCTATCCTTTTAAGCCCTTCTTATTGGCTCTTTGCTTGATCTCTCATTTCACAACCCGCCCTGCCCTTTTTTCCTGTATTAGCT